>NW_027492445.1:0-31781 GCF_021521415.1 Bidens hawaiensis
AGGGAAGAGAAGGGCCATGAATCTGATGCAAATAGAAGATTCCGGCCACTAAGGAAATATTCCAACCACGATTCTCGACAGGTGGTGGTGGTGGGGGTTGGCGGCGATGCCTGTTTTGCTAGGATTAGGGCTTTAGAAGACCAAAGTTGATGCTGATGGTGGTGGGGGTCAGGTGGAGACGTGAAGGTGATGTTCAAAGGTGGTGGATATTTTGTTGGTGGTCAATGGTGACTGTCTGCCTGGGATTTTATGAAGTTAGAGAGAGAGAGAGAGATGATGCTGAAACAAATATTATTAAACAAATATGCAAAATTACAAAAATACCCTCGTGTGGCTTGCACATGACTAGACTTCACGAGAAAAACTAACTGGGTTAGGTCCAAAGGACATAACGTGATAAGATTTTTAAACATAAAGGATGTTTTCTGGCATTCATCTTTCTAATGGACGACCATTGAAAATTGATGCAAACATAAAGGACGAGTTTTGCCATTTTGTCAAAAACAACCAGGATTTAAAACAAACATACGTGAAAAACCACAAACACGCTCGTAGGTTGTAGTTGCGAACCGATGCAAATATCGTTAGTATTGACCACACCAGCACAAATTCGAAAACATGAATTTGTAAAAACATTTGATGACGGGATATTTTTAAATCATGGAAAGAGTTTCGGTCACCAGCTATAAGAAAATACGAAAGCAAAGTTTAAAAAAGTCATTCAAACCGACAAATAAAACATGTAAAGTTGATACTTACCCAAATTTAAAGTTTAAAATTTTAGTTTGTTAAATATTATATTTATTTGAAACAAAAGCAAAGAAAAGGAAATAAAAATCCTCTAATATTTTTATAAGTTAAAATATATATATAAATATGACAAAATGGCAAAACTTGTCCTTTATGTTTGCAAGTTTTTTCAATGTTCGTCATTTAGCAAACTTAATAACATAAATCATCCTTTACATTTAAAAAATTTATCACGGTATGTCCTTTGACCCTAACCCAGTTAACTTTTCTTTTTAAATACGGTCTTGTGCAAAGCACATGAGGGTAGTTTTGTAAACTTACATATTTATTAATAGCTAAAAAAAAACATCAATATATATAAAAATAAATACCCTCTCTCTATCTCTCTCTCTCTTTCTCTCTCCCTCCCCCTATCTATCCAAAACAGCCACCCATCATCTGTCGCCGCCTCCACCCTTAACCCACCGCCGGCCGCCTCCATTGCCACCGCCTTCCACCCACAACCCACCGCTGGCCACCCTTCATCTGCCTCCGCCTCCACCCACAACCCATCGCCGGCCGCCTTCATCTACAAATCCCACAAATTTGAACCCTAAGTCCACAATACTCATCATATTTACAAAATCATGTCGTACATTTCCAGATTTGAAACCCCTAACTTTAGCCCTAATCCACCCATCTCTGTTTTGCCGTTACATATGTCCACACCCCGACTTAGGGCCTAGGCGTGTGACCACAAGTTGGTACCTGTTTTGTAAATAAATCAGAGTTGCGGTTTATAGCGGAAGTCTTTAAAATATTTATATTGAAAACTTATTAAAATCTCGGGTTAAATACCCGTTTGATATTTCAAATACATTTCTTTATAAAACATAACTCTTTTTTAATATTTTGAAATAAAATATCCGAGCCACCCGATAGCATCTAATGACTATAACTCCAATCTTCTATTCCTTCTTGTTTGTCTGTTCTAAACTTTCTTGTTTCCCCATGGGTGGGAAAATACGTCAGCACAAAGCTGGTGAATAACGCTGACTCTAAAATCTCTTTTTTAATACCTTTGTGAAACCAACAATAATACCTTTGTGACTACTCATTAGGCACCAACTATATTGGGATCAAATTACCCTAAGTACCTTGTACAATTAATTGTATACACAATATCATTTCTCTGAACAGTCCCGTAGACCTTCAGAGGCATGTTGATGATATGCATGGCCTCGGGGAAATGCCGAGTCACCCTGTATGTTTGGATCCAGACACATGTATACTCTTAATCAGAGTGTCCGTTTCTTATTATTGAACACAAAGTTTTAAGGATTCGTAAATCCTATACAAACATTCTGACTCAATAAAAAAGGTTTAGGGCGTATTCACCTTGTTTGTTTATAATCAGTTTCTGATACTGATTCCTGTTTTCTAATTCTTGTCTTCTTGTTTTGTTACCTCGGACCTATAGTACGAGAATAATATTTTGTATAAATAACTAGATCATCGATCTAGCTTTAGACCTTTAGTCTATTTTGTATAGCTTTAACCTTGATAAAATCATTTGTTTATATAAAACATTTGGACCTTTAGTCCCCTTCTTTATTTAACATTTATATGCTACGTTTCTTCTTCAGGAAGAAACGTCTATACTGAGTTTCTTCTTCAAGAAGAAACAGTAATTTCATAATTATAATCTCTTGTATTATATTTCTTAGTCATAAAGAAATACTATTTTTGACTATAACCTTCGTTTAAGAAAGATTATATTATACTTATTCGTAATCAAGGTTCAGCTATAACTTCGACTATGGTCTAAGCCATTTATAATAATATAATAAAAACTTAGGCAGAACCCCTTACCTCGCACGGGTATTCGGAGTTAGATATTCCTAAGTTTATACGGGCAGTACTTCTACTCTATGTACGTTTATCGAGACATTCTTGATCCACCTTCCTTGGCACGCAAATCGAGGTGATGTTCACGTGTCGCCGGGTCGTGCACGTACTTCAAGGCGGATGTCGGGTTACTTTTGGGTGGCACGCACTTCGAGGAAAACATCGGGTATTTGGGGCGGATTACGAGGGGGATGATTGTCGGGTCAGGGTAGCACGCAAAACGATGTTCGGCACGCAAACCGAGGTAGAGAGAGACTGATTTCTAGAGAGAGAGTGTGGGAGTGTGTGTGCAAATGAGCCATGACCCCCTCTATTTATAGCTGATTTTGGATCCTATCGGGGTACGCGATGGGTCCTCTTCCTGGCTTCGTCGCGTACCGCGACCGACACGTGGTCTGACACATTCTGCCATTTGTCCTTGTATGCTGCCACGTGTCACCAGAGTGTGACACGTGTATGTTGCGTCATCACGGCCCATCGCGGTACGCGATGGCCGTCTTCTTGGACTCGTCGCGTAGCGTGATGGGTCCATATATATTATTTTTTGTTTTCAGCCCCTGTACTTTAGTAACTTGTCATATCTGGTCTAACTCTCGTTTTCCAAAAATACTAAGGCGGCTCTCAAAGCGGCTCGCGGCGATGCGAGCGTTGCGAAGTGCAAAGTGCGCCACCAAAGCGTCACATTGCGCCCAACGCCCTTCGCCTTCGCCTTCGCCATCGCCCTCGTCCTCGCCCGTGCGCGTCGGGTGCTACGCACCCTCCGCTAGGACCACTTGGTGCGTGATATTCATAAAAGAATATAACTATGGAAAATCTCTTTCTTATAAAGAGCTTCCATTTCTTTACCACTTTCCATGTGGGATGAATTCCATCTTTCTTATATATACCTTAGTGGAATGCTTCCACTTTCTTACATCTTCCAATGTGGGATGGAGTTTTATTATTCTCCTTCATATAAGAATACTTAACTTAGGAAATATTTTTATTTCCTTATTTTTCTTATAAAACCTTATTTAATATTTTCCCATTACTTGTTTTTGAGATTATTTTTGATCCCTCAACTTTCCTAAGTTGTCAAATTTGGATCAAAATTTTGGGGATGTTACAACATATATGGCCGGCCACCATCTAGCCATGACCACCACCACATTGCCAGTGGCCACCACCAACCCTTACTTATTTCTCTATAAACCCCAAACTGATCTTCATCTTCTCCACCACCAGCCCGTACTTATTTCTCGCCAGTTACCACCACGTAAACGATAACCGATGACAACAAAGATCAAAAGGCTATTGTAATGGATACTCTTGTTTGCTTTTAGGGTTTCATTTCGGAATTTGATTATGGGTTTTTGTGGGTTTTTACCGTTTTTCTGATTGTTGGTGTTTTTTTATACGTTGGGTTGAAATCAAGTTAGGGTTTTTACTTGTAATTGTTTTGGGGAAGTTTGGTGTTCGTGGGTTGATTCAATTTGAAGAATTTGGGTTTTGATTGCTTTTTTAATTGGTGGTTTTTATGGGATTCATTTTTAGGATTTTATAGTGGATTGGGTTGTGACAGTGAAGGATCTACTTGTTCTTTGGTGATGGTGGTTAATGGTGGTTGTTTGGTGATGGTGGTGGTAGTGAAGGATGTAGAGATATGAAAGGGATGATGATGAATGGGTGGAACCCACATTAATTTGATATACCTTTCATATAATATATAATTACAAAACAGGTGGGTCTCATTATTTTTTTTAAAATTACAAAACTACCCTCATGCGCATTGCACATGACCAAATTTAACGAAAATATTTAACTGGGTTAGTGCCAAAGGAACGTGATAGAGTTTTTAATCATAAAGGATCTCTTATGTTATTAAGTTTGTTAAATGACGTCCATTGAAAAACCGTTGCAAACATAAAGGATGTGTTTTGCCATTTTGTCTATAAATATAGATAGTAAAGCCTAAGTAATAAGAAAATACAATAAAATAAAATAAAAAATTGTAAATTTTAAATAGTAAATTGAATAGTATTTTTATGAGATGGAGGAAATCTCCCTTTTAATATATATATACTAATTAGTAAACTTTTATAATTAAAGCAGAATTATCATCTCCACTTACTCTTAAATAAGCAAATGTACTAACATAATCAAGAAGAAATGGGTCATTCACTCATTAAAACTGAAAGATAAGCTTTGATGTTCCAAATGTATTGATACTCACTCTAAGAATGAAATCTGAGTTTTAATGATTTGGATGAAAAGGAGTATAAAGAGGTTCAATCAACCAGGCAATTGATTCATACAAATAAAGATACTGAAAGGAAAGCTCGAATCACAATAGAGATGAGAGAGGCTTTAGGTTTTAGAGTCTCGAGTCTTGAAGGGCGGATTAAGAAAATGGTAATCGAAGAGAAGGTTCTAACCAATTACCAAAGAATTTTACGACATGGCATTTAATACAACAAAAATGAGGGGATGGTTCATGAGTTCCATGCTACTTCCTTTCTTAGGGTGAAACACAAAAGCAAAAGGTCGAGCACTCGAGCCTGGAGTGGGAGAGGTGGTGCAGGTTTAACTTTGTTAATTTCCCATTGTAATTGTGGTTTGTGTTGTTTGTTTTCTCTTTGTGTGTTTGTTGATTATTCTGTTGTTGGTTCGGTTGGGTTCCTAGCTACTTGCTAGGATTCCCACGTTTTATTTTTAATATAAGTTGGCCTTTCAAACACTCAATCCTTAGACAAGCAAAATTAAATAGTCCAATGTTAACGAAAATCCAAAATAAAGCAAATTATCAACTAACACTAAGGAAAACACTTAGAGTGGAATTCAAATTTGTGATATTCAAATTCAAGTGACCATGATTAACTGATTGAATGATGAAATGCATGATGAACCGATCGAATGATCAACTAAATAGCCATACAAGCATACCTCATGTAATAATTCGGGTTTCTCATTTTTACTTTGTAACTGTTACCCGACTCATTTCTATGTTCGGGTTATCCTATCAATAAAATACCCCAATTATCGAGTTATCTAGTTTGTTTAATATTATTGTTTAATTATTTATTCAATTCATATAAACAACTTTCAAATATATACAATTCTAACCCTAAACAATACTTTAACCTCTTATTGTTTCCACCTCTATACTACAGGGACTAAAATGCAATTTATGTTTATTATAATCACCAAACCCGTAAACCCATCAACCATAACCATTACCCGTGACCCATATTGCATATCCGGATACCCAAATCTCTAGCTTGGACCACAATCTACAACATAAATGTTGTATATAAAATTATACATCTTTTTAGCATCAAATAATCTCTAAAAACTGCAACTTCTATCAAATAACATAGCTCAGAAGGCAACTTATCATAATAAAATGCAAATTCAGGTAAACCCAAGCCTCAAACGAAGAAACAAGCAAAAAGACAAAGAAAACGGAAGAAAACACAAGACAAGAAACACGCCCCCATGCTTCTGATCACAAGAAAAGACAAACACTAAAAACAAAAGCACGGGGCCGTGCCTCCTCAACCACGGGGTCGTGGTCACCTTCATGTAAAACAAAATGAATTTAGGCACATGTCAATAAAAAGCACGGGGGCGTTTCCCAGAAGCACACCCCCGTAGTGAGTCATCATGTACGATCTGACAACATGCAACTGGGACACGTGGACACGAGGTCGTGCCTCATTAAGCACGAGGTCGTGCTCCTCCCTCCAGACAGCCTATAAATAGAGGCTTAAGTTGCACTCACTTGGTGTGCTTGAGGTAGATCTCTAAACGGGTTTCTCTTATAAAAACACCCACATTACACTCATATTGAAGATCTTGTGAGGAGTTTGAAGGCTTGGAGGTTATCATCATCATCCATCATCATCAATATCACCATAATCCATCATCATTAAGAAGGGAGATTCATCCACATTTGGTTAGATTGTTCTAGTTTAATCATGTGTTTGTTATCATCATCTCTTTTTATATTCATAACAATGCTCATTATGAGCTAAACTCCAATTACCATCTATAATCTATGAAGAAGCTTTGTTTTACTTAATGATTATGTGAAACGTGTGGGGTTTAGTTTGGTATAGTACATGGTTGTTTTGCAATTATTCATTGATGAAGAAATGTTTTATCACTTTAACTCAATACATCAAAGTTGATGATTTATAATCATTCATGTTAACTCATGTTCTTGGAAACTAGAAATGGTAAAAAGAATACTTTGATACCTTATTCAGGATAAAACATGGATCCTTATGTTGTACTTAGAAATGATGAGATATAAGCTATGATCTATTTCTCTAGTTTTGATAATTCTGAAATAACATTGTTAACACGATTGCTTAAGTTATCATGCTAGTTAAAAAAATCATATGTTAATGGAATGTGTAATTATAACCTAATTAAATCAACCAAGGGGAGGTTGTGTGAGTTAACTACAACCACTCGAAGTTGTTAGGATAGGTATTTGAGAAATCGAAGTCAATCCTAATCATTCTACTATACCAAATTGCTTGTCTACTTAAATTGAGATTCTCGTGGTAGTATGACATTTGGAAAGGATGGACTTTAAAATGCGCATGCTACTTTCTTTTATGTCATAGAATATCTTCACTTAGAAATGAGGGACTATTCTATCATATATTCTTAGGACAAGTTTATCACATGTTTATTTAATAATAATCAAGGAATAATGGAGTGGATTCTTGATATTAGATGGTAAACCTTCATATAATTGAATTACTCACTTAGAATTTCTCTTCTTGTCATCTATATATTATATATAAGTATTTTCATTTTATAGTAAGTTTAAAAATCAATCTAAAAAATGTCGAAACCCTCTGATTAAAGTAAGACGAAGATTCATTATTAGAAATATTTGTGTCCACGGATTGATACTTGGTTCTTACCAATACTATTCTATATATACGATAGGTACACTTGCCTATTTTGTGTGTGTTTAGTTCTATTAGAAATCACTTTTATAAATTTAAAACACGATCTTGTGCAAAACTTAAATCTCCAATAAGTTATAATTTAAGCACTCACGCGCAGCACCACATCAAGTATTTGTCGCCGTTGCCGTGGACACGATACGTTTCTAAGAACGATCCAAGTTTTAATTTAATAGTTGTTTATAATTGTACAAATTTTTAACTTTTATTTTATTTTCTTTCACTTATTACTATATTAGAATTAATTATTTTAAGGCTAGCCTAACCTTTACCTTTAATTACCTTTACCTTTACTCTAGTTTAATTAGCTTATACCTTAGTTTAGTTTTAGAATAGCATAGACTAACTTTTAGCTTGACTTTAGCCTAACCTTTAGTTTAATCTAAATAGTTTAAATTTTGATTTAATCCCATGTATGTCCTCTATAATCGGACCTGAGCTTGTTTCTCCAATTTCTGAACCGGAACGACTCTTTTGTCGATGAACACGTAAACGGACCGCAGAAACCGCCGAAACAATCAAAGACGTGTCATAAGACGCCACGACATCAGGCGGAAATCGAACCGAAGAAATGATGGAAGCACAATGATGTGTGTATAATGATGCTCTCACAACTAAGCTTTAAATTTATTAAACAAAAATCCTAAAGAAACCACACAAAACCGGCAAGTGTACCGATCACTAATAGTATAGCACTAAGGAAGTCTGAGTATCGAACACAAGGACACGTGAAAACGTATCTAATACTTAACCTTAAATAAGACTCACCTAAGAATAATATATTTTTTTAATGATTTATATATTATTAATATTTAACCTAACTTACTTTAACTTAAAAGACTTAATTTAAGAAAACTAGACGAAACTGCGAAAATACGATTTATCAGTGGGAAAACGTCTACCTATCATTGATTTTGGACAACAGCTATTATTCAAATTAAACATCATAAACATCAATATAAACATAAGAAAACTCATTAAATGATCAAGAACTATCAAACACAAGTCAAACTTCAAATTACTTGAAAAACAATCCAACAAAAAGCTTAAACTTAACTAGTTAGGGTTCTTGAACAAGAGACAAAGTTTATGAATGAATTACTTAAGGTTTATGGCTGAGATTATGAGTTTAGATGATGCCTAGCATCTGCACACAACTCTCCTTGATGTTCTTCTTCTCTTCCAGCCGTCACAACCACCAAGAGCATCCACCACCTTTTTTTTCTTCTTCTTCCTTTGCTGGCCGATCGCAAATTGTGGCTGGAGTTAGGGCTTTTTTTTTATTTAATATAATATGCAAGATAGGCTTCTAATTTGTGGGCTTGGGTCGGTGATGATGTACGGTGATGCAAGCATTTCCAAGGTTGGAAAATTAGTTCACACACTATCGGACAATCATTTTGTGGAATCTTAAATTGTATCAAATAATTGTTGTATTGTATATTGTCAAATAACAAAAATTAAGAAGAATCTTATACGGGTATAAGTGTATGTTTGGGATTGAGTTTAAAAAATGTTTATTAGCTTATGTGTTTTTTCAAAAAGTCATTTTGAAAATTAGGATTTGGGGCTTTTAGAAAACTGATTTTTAACCCTTTTAAAAAGCTAAAATAAGAAGGTTTTTTGTGATTGCCAAACGCATTTAAACTTTTTTGCTTTTTGAAAACACCAATAAGCCAATAAGTATTTTCCAAACTCAATCCCAAGCATGCTCTAAATAATGTTGTTTTTATACAATTAGAATGTTCATGTGAGTCGCATGAAATGATATGACTCATATAAAAGCTTGGTAAACAAATCTGTAATTTTTGTTAGGGTGTGTATGAAACGGAAAAATCTTAAAACCAAAAAATCAAACCGAATACCGGCTGTTTAGTTTTGATTTTTAGTAATAACCGAAATATTGGTTTTAGTTCAGTTTTGTGAAAAACCGAATCGAGCCGAATAAACGGATTTATTGAATCACCTTTTCGTTGAATCGTTTATATTATATAAACTTGGATATTTTTTTAAGTTTTAGTGTTAATGGATTATGTTTTGCCAATTTGAATAAGATTAAATATAATTATATTTTATTAGTTGTTAATATTATACGAAAAAATGTACAATATTTTCTTAATTATTAATATTTAAAAATAACCGTGTGGCCCAATTTCAAAATATCATGGTCAAATTTCTTTGGCCATAAATTATTAACTGTATTGGTAAAGCCCGAATCTAAAACCGGATTTAAACCAGGAATCGAAAAAACTGAAACAGTTTTGAAAAAATAAAAAGCCCAAACTTTGATTTTTTATATATCGGTTGTAACCCAAAACCACCCCTAACCACATCGAGTACACGCTAATCATTTATAACTTAATAAGTACAAGTCGGTAAAAATAAGCAACCAAACACCCCCTCCTATTACAAAAAAAAAAGATCCCCAAAAAGATACATAGGATAGGAATGACTCCGTTTGCGGGATTCCCTCCGTTTAAATTATAACAAGATTTTGGAGAAACAAAAAAAGCGATAAATCTTGAAATTGAAAGAAGAATAATCAGGATCAAAATGGTTCCGCCAATGTTATCTTCACCACGTGACGACGCTATGCATTTATTCAAAGCTTTCAAGGGTGCGTATCTTCAAACCCTTAATAACTTCATATATGCTACAAATTTTCCGCAAATTTCGCTGCTTCTTTTATTATTATTATTATTATGATATTTAATTTGAATTTTATTTATGGAAGTGGAATCAACCCTCTGACCGGCTCGAATTGAAAATGGACATTATTGTTAAATAAATGTTAATGTGATTAGTGATTGTGTATTTTTTGATCCTAACAGTAACATGTACATCATTATACTAGGCGTGTGCATCGTTCGGTTTTGGGCAAAAAGTGAACCAAGAACTGAAACTTCAGTTTTGAATTTTGAATCGGTTGGTTTCGGTTTTTTGGTTGTGGGTTTGGATTTTCTCTTTTGCTTTTTAGCTTGAAATTTTTGGGTCGTAGAAAAACATGTGGCCCAAAATAATGAATTTGTGCTTTATACATGTTGATAATTATACGTTTGGGCCAAACTGTTTGAGTTATGTATTTATTAAATTCTTACGAATTAGTTAAAATAAAAAAGTAAAAATAGAAAATGAAAATATTTAAAGTCGATTCGGTTCAGTTTTTATTAGATACAAAACCAAAACCGAACCGTAAGTTTAGTTTTTACAAAAACATAAAACCAAACGGTTGTTTGTTGTTTCGTTTTGGTTTTTTTCCGTTTCATGCACACCCCTAATTATTACTGTAATTTGGCAATTTTGATTAATTTGGGTCAAATTTGGTAATTTTAGAACCGTGTGATGCGTTCTTAGTTATACTAAATCACTGATGTGAATAACAATGTTTATTCAGGATTTGGGTGTGACACTTCATCTGTCATAAACGTTCTTGCTCATCGTGACGCATCACAGCGTGCGCTCATTGAAAACGAATATAAAGCTATGTACTCTGAAGACTTGAGCAAACGGTTAACCAAAGAGCTCAGTGGCAATCTTAAGGTAACATATAACTTAAATTATGCACTTTCTTTTTAATGTTTGTTAACTGGCATGTAACACTATTTTGTTATTTTTGTAACATCCTGGTTTTCAATACTGTCAGAAAGCAATGATACTATGGATTCCTGATCCTGCACGAAGAGATGCAATCGTGCTGCATGAAGCTTTAAATACGAACATTGATCTGAAAGCGGTTACTGAAGTTATATGTTCCCGGACTCCATCGCAGTTGTTACATCTTAAGCATCTTTATGTTTCACTTTGTGGTGCTTATCTTGAACATCATATTGAATCTCAAACTTCTGGTGACCATGAAAAGGTAGCTCCTTTAGCCCATTAAAAAGTTTATAATTTTCAACTGGATAAAAGGTATCATTATACTCTGACTAATTAGTAGTTCTACTTTGCAGTTGCTTCTTGCATATCTGAGTATACCACGCAGCGAAGGGCCAGAATTCGAACAAAGATTGGTGGAGCAGGATGCTATCGCGCTCTACAAAGCAGGTGAAAAACGGTTGGGAACCGATGAGACAACTTTCAGAAACATTTTCTGTGAAAGAAGTAGGGCCCACATGGCTGCAGTCAGTGCTGCATATCGAAACACGAATAAGAACACATTGAGGAAGGTATATGCTTGGTAACCAGCCAAAACAGGTTAAGGTTGAACTGGTAGTACGAGTCAAAACGTTTTTATATTCCTTCAAATTTGTATAAATTGGTTATAAACTAATAGCATCTTAAACAGGAGTACAAAAAAGGTATATAATTACAAAATTTATATATTGTATTTTGAAGTGGGATTATTACTGGGTATGGTGGTGGTTGTTGTTGTATATTGTTTTTTAAGTGATTAGGAGGTAGTGTGAATTACAAATAGACATTGGGAAACTTTTGACCGGTTTGACTTTGACCTGTTTTCTTTTTAACCAAATTTTGTTGATTTAACCTCTTTTACATGCAGGAGATAAAACATAACCAAATCCACATATATTATTGCAGGCTATAAAATACGAAACGTCTGGATACTTTAAGGATGCTCTTATCACTATTTTGGAATGTGCTGAAAATCCCGGGAAACATTTTGCAAAGGTATCTATCTACGAGTCTTATATAGAACTCAAATTTCACTTTCATTTTTGGAACATGTAGTTATGTATCTGTCTAATATTCATGAACCATCCTTTTCATTTTAAAGATTATAATACAAGCTAACGTTTTTGAAAATGTTAACATATATATTGTTTGATTATACAGATACTGCGAAAAGCAACTAAAGGCTTGGGAACCGACGATAAGACACTGATGAGAATAATTGTGACAAGGGCAGAGATGGATATGCAGTATATAAAAGCTGAGTATCGCAACAAGTACTCTAAAACGTTGAACGAGCTTGTTCACTCGGAGACATCAGGAAACTACAGAACCTTTCTTCTTTCACTGTTGGGTCCTAACCAATAACCACATTTGGAACATGGTGCAATGGTTGTAACACTGTTTGCCCGGTAGGAAAGGTACTCTGTGTAACGGGTGTTGCCGTGTTGGTGATACTTTTTGTTGGTTTGGCTTTAGTGACAGTTTTTAACTGCCATTTGTATACATCTTCATACACAAAAATGTATCTTGTTTGAAGAACTATACGATGGTTGACAAAAGGTATCTTGGATTTGTGTACATATTATATTAAAAAGGCTTGGGTTTCTGTGTCTTTTTAGTTTATGAAAGAACATTGGGTGCACTGAGTTTCAAGATGAAAACTAAAATGGATGCTCATTAGGCTATACAAAATGGTTTTGAGATGGCAATATGGATGTACAATTTTGGGCGGTACCGATGGGGAACCTCCTGCATTCCCGATCCCCTTGACATTTTTCTCCCGATTGATGCCTTCTGTATTCCATCCATGCTCTATATTCATCGTAGGATAGCTATATGTTCTTTTTTTAAGACGAATTTCTTCTACCTCTCGGTACTCAAACCTAGGACCTTCGGGTGTTTAAGAGACTTTATTTTTGTCGTTGAACCACCAGCCCAAGGACCGTAGGATAGCTATTTTATTTTTACTGTTTATATAATTAATTATTTGAAGACACTGTGGTACAATTGTATAAATCTATATGTTCTTATATTTGTTACATGTGATTCCTAATTTCTTCTATTTCATTATCATAATTATACCCATTCATTCACTAAACAATTGTCCTAGTTTTCTTTGTTGAATGCATGGGAGAATACACGTATACTTTTCTTTTAAAATGCAATTACATTTGTAATTCTATATCCGTAATACTGACACGTCAACCCATCTAGATTGTGGTGTTAGAGTGTTACATTAACATCAAATGTGCCCAATATACATTAGTTGTGCGCATTCGATGTCTCACTAAAAAAAGTAAAAAACTAGTATCAATGATGGACCTATAAGGAAGATGAAAGTAATTACTAAGAGAATCCGTCGGTGATACTCCATCAGGAATATGGACATGTTGGCGCTAAAGTTAGACCACAAGTTGTTATCTTAAGTATTAAAGTTAGACCATAAAAAGTAGGTTTAGGTTAGTCTATATAAATTGGGTTACGGTTTAACATTGTAACTAATTTTGTTGAGTTATATATTTTCTTGGTTAATAAAGCTGTTTTGAGAATTATTTAAGGGTCAAGTTATTTTACAAAAGGGGTACAAAAATAAGAATGATGAGAATGATTTGTAACCATAAAAAAAACCCTTAAAAATAATAAAAAATTAATAAAAAACCATTACTCAAAATTTGATAAAAAAACAGAAAAAATAAAAATACAAAAATGTTTCCACCGTCTTCCCCTTTCTAAAAAAAAGGAAACAATGTTGAGGAATAAAGATTATTGTGTCTTTTTATTTATCATTGTATTTTTTGTTTATATTCGTCATTGATTATATCAATTTTTCTTGACATTGTGGTATGTTATTCAACATTGTATTATATTTGGTTCAGTGTTGTGTTATATTTGCGGTCTATTGTGTCATTTTTTATTTATCATTGTGTTTTTTTTTGGTTTATTTTCGTCATTAGGTCTTTTTCTTGGCATTGTGTCTTTTCGTCGTTTTTTTATGGAACAAAATGAAGCGTTAAACATTTTAGTTTTTTTAGTTTTCTCGTTTTTTATTTATATTTTGAGTTATTATTTTTTTTATTCTTTTTGAATTATTTTTTGAAGAGTTTTTTGACAGAACCTAGCGTCGGTACGGAAGCGTGTGTCGTGAACGGACATGTATAAACGAGCTCGGTTCTGGGATCAAATCGTAACTAGTATTCACTATTGAATGATAATAATGGACACATGTGGAGAGTTCCATTCGATTAACAATCGATAATAGGATGAACAATTGTAATCGAAACACAAAAGATAGACGTAGTAGCATGATTTCATTAATCGAATGATTCTCATTAAGAGCACTCATACATACATACATACATACATACATACATACATACATACATACATACATACTCAAAAAGGAACGGCCACTCGGGGAGAGCTCTTCCCCGGGGGCAAACTCTCAATACAATGAAAAATCTCAAAATACACACATGACCTAAACAAATGATCTAAATAATTTATTTATACTAGTCTTGTGTCTTGGTCTTCACTCCACAGCCTTTTGGATAAGACCAAACAAATACATGTATCACATAATCATCAAGTGTGCTCGATAACAGTAACTTTCTGAACATCCAAGTTTACTCGAAAGTAACAAATCATCAAAGTGCACTCGATAATACATGTGCACTCGATAAACCATTTTGTGTCTTGGTCTTCACTCCACCGCCTCTTGGATAAGACTAATCAAATACATGTATCACATATTTATCAAGTGTGCTGAATAACAGTAACTTTCTGAACATCCAAGTTTACTCGAAAGTAACAAATCATCAAAGTGCACTCGATAATACATGAATAATTCATCCGAAAAATGCTATTATAAACGAGTAACGATTCGATGCCTCAGTCTAAAATATAATACCCAAAAATCTCCCCCTTAGACCTATGCCATCGAATCACTTTCACGATCACCTCATAACCCGATGCCTTTCATAGAAATTCTCCTCCTCACAATAAGCGTCTCCCATTTTTCATTTAAATCATCTTCTTTTTATCTCTTTTGTGGTTGAAAGTTGACATTTGACATGGTAAACTCTTGAAATAATCCGGATAAATCAACCATATTAATCTTGAAAGCACCTTGTTGAAGCTGTGATTTTCCTCATTTTTTACTCAAAAAGTCTCTCAAAATGACCAAAATGCCCTCGTTAACCCGACACAGTCAACGACTGAGTTGACCAGAAAAGTCACTTCCAAACGGTCACTCTATACTTGGGCAAACACTTTTCATTAAGAACACACGGTCAAAAAGTCAACGGATAAACAAGTATACATCATTTTGTTCATCTTGACCCGTTTAACTTTTGAAAGTCAACTGCTGAAAATATGCCAAAAATTCATCCAAACACTTGATATATTTCATATACACAAACTTTTGTTCCGAGCACAAGAAATTCCATTGAATCCCTTCACGAGCATGTATGCTTAGAATATTTTCAAGCAAGAGATATACTCGAGACAAAATTATAACTGTTCATGTCATAACTCATAACAAAGTGTGCTCGAAAAGATATGCTCGAATAAAAACAAGATGTGCTCAAGAAAAGATTATAAGCTCGGGGTAAAAACTTAACTTCTTCGGCACACATTTGAATCAGCTGCCAAATTACCATATTGTCCTTATATAATCACCAATAGCAGCTTGTACATTCTACATGAGAACTTGTGACTAGCAGCAAAAGTATTGAAATCCCTACAATGTATCTGTTCGTGAACACACTGTTTAACAGCAGCAACTGCGTATTAAATTTGTTCAAATCAGCAACTATTCAAACATCATCATATATGCACGTATCTACTCGTGACTAACTACGAATTTGTTTCATCAGTTCGAAGAATAATCTTAAGTGCTTGAGAATGATGACATCAGCAGCAATACACTTATTGAACTTTAATCATAGCTGCAACAGTTGTATCAGACTTGGATCAGCAGCTACGTAGTCGAGCCTGCCATCATCTGTTTGTAGTCAAACACATACGAGCTGCATCATGCAAATTACCAAACTATACCCCTGCAAAAACTGCATTACCAGCTTGTACCCACTGAAGAAACACCAGTCGAACCCCGACAGATTACGAGTAACCTGAGGGTTAGATAGACGTTTCCCACGAGGGGTTAATTCCGGCAAGATGGTTCTTCCGATAACCTGCAAAACAGACACCGTGAGCTCGTCACTAAGAAAGGGGGGGGGGGGTTCCTCCTTGTGACCACCCTCCGGCGTGAGAATCAGTCTATATTACTCTTCGAATATAAAAGTATGTTATTAATACTAGAGCAGTTATCAGGTAAATTATACAAGATATTAGATGATGAAATGATATTACCATTTGATGTCTTTTATAGCCGAAGGTGGGTTTCCAAGGAGGTTTAGCCGACCTACTACTCTGCCAACTGTGGCCTACGCACGTGCTCTGCTGGTAATTGGTGGATAGGCAGCGGCTGACAGTGACCAGGCGTGCTGTTCACTTTTCCTTTTCCACCAACTACAGGCTAGGCACGTGGTATGGCAGGAGTTGGTGAGCAGGCGGCGGCTTTTGGTCACAGTGCTGTGGCGTGTTGTCTGCCATGCTGCTGTCAGTGAGCGGTCGTATCGTTGGTCAGATCTTTTGTCCATACCTCGTCAGGTATCACACAAAAGATCCTCCATTATTATACGGACTGGCTCATTTAGGCGGGAGTTTTCCCCCTCCCGCCTTTATGCGGGAATGTTCCCGGCTTTGCTCATTCCTTCTTCAGGTGACTACTGAATTATTATGAGTCTGAGCCTTATGCGTGTAGCCATGCTGCGCGGGTGGCCAGTCCCTAATGGCGGGTACCCGCACCTGCGGGAACAGGGGATACTTGGAAACCATAGGGAGGCATTTCCTGCGGGACCAGCTTGCGTACCGCATGTGAGGTCGTCACAACTCTGAGCGTGGTGGGTCCTGCAGGTTTGGTAGGTCGCGGCGCAGACGTCCCTATGGTGAAGTCTGCGGGTTCAACTGCGCAGACGTCCGTTGAAGGAGTCTTGCGTGTTCAACTGCGCAGACGTCTCCTTTTAAGGAAGTCTTGCGGGTCCTGACCGCCTCTGCTGGGACCTACCTCTTCAAGTCCCCCCAGTCCAATGTTCTGCTCATGAATGTTTAATAAAGTGAGGTGAACTTTTGGACTTAAACTAGGGGTTTTTGAAAAGGGTTTAGTTTTATGGGTTTTCCGCGGGAAGTCTTACCCACGGGTTTCCCAATGTCACACAGAATTTCCCAATGTTCTGCTTGATCTCTGGGATGATGCGGATAGGTCTGTAACCTCCCCGCAAGTCAGGAGCGTTTAGAACCTTTTGTGTAGATTCTCCATGAGGTCTTGGTGGTTTTGAACATAGTGATCAATCATGTTATAACCACCAATTCCATCCTGAAGTTTCAAACAATCTAGTTCTTGACGTTCCCGCTATGCAGGGATGTTAATCCCGTTTCTGCAAGCATGGCCCAGAAGATCCTTCTTGGTTTCAATTCCCATGGAGTGCTCGGTATGCGAAGGGTTTTGCCTTGACGCTGTACCCGCTCTTCGTCTTATTAGTTACTTTACTCCCAAGGTATCCCTGGCGTTAAATCCCTGCAGGGCTAGGTGCGTGAAGGGTTTTGCCTTGACACTGTACCCGTGCCTGACTTATGGTTGCCGAGGTGTTCCTGGCGTTTAATCCCCTGCGGGCGCTAGGTATGTGAAGGGTTTTGCCTTAACACTGTACCCGCGCCCGACTTACAATTGGATGCCGAGGTATGACTTTTTACGGGTGTTAGGTATGTGAAGGGTTTTGCCTTAGCACTGTACCTCTGCCCGTTTTGTAGTTGGGTGGAATGCCAAGATATTCTCGGCTTCACTTCCCTGTGGGTGCTAGGTATGTGAAGGGTTTTGCCTTAACACTGTACCCGCACCCGGCTTTATAGTCGGGTTTTTTCCGGTTTCCGTTCCCTGCGGGTGCTGGGTATGTGAAGGGTTTTCCCTTAACACTGTACCCGCACCCGGCTTCATAATTGGGTTTTTCCGGTTTCCGTTCCCTGCGGGTGCTAGGTATGTGAAGGGTTTTTCCTTAACACTGTACCCGCACCCGGCTTCATAATTGGGTTTTTCCGGTTTCCGTTCCCTGCGGGTGCTAGGTATGTGAAGGGTTTTGCCTTAACACTGTACCCGCACCCGGCTTTATAGTCGGGTTTTTTCCGGTTTCCGTTCCCTGCGGGTGCTAGGTATGTGAAGGGTTTTGCCTTAACACTGTACCCGCACCCGGCTTCATAATTGGGTTTTTCCGGTTTCCGTTCCCTGCGGGTGCTAGGTATGTGAAGGGTTTTGCCTTAACACTGTACCCGCACCCGGCTTTATAGTCGGGTTTTTTCCGGTTTCCGTTCCCTGCTGGTGCTAGGTATGTGAAGGGTTTTGCCTTAACACTGTACCCGCACCCGGCTTCATAATTGGGTTTTTCCGGTTTCCGTTCCCTGCGGGTGCTAGGTATGTGAAGGGTTTTGCCTTAACACTGTACCCGCACCCGGCTTCATAATTGGGTTTTTCCGGTTTCCGTGCCCTGCGGGTGCTAGGTATGTGAAGGGTTTTGCCTTAACACTGTACCCGCACCCGACTTCATAGTTGGGTATTCTTGGCCTCTGTTCCCTGCGGGTGCTAGGTATGTGAAGGGTTTTGCCTTAACACTGTACCCGCAGCCGTCTTACGGACAACTGGATAGCCAGGGTAAGGGGTTTTTCCCGCTTACTTTTCGAATCTTTTTGAATATTTGAAATTTGAAGAGTTGGTGAAAGGATAAGAACAGTCGTCGTGCGACGGTTTCTTCTGACTGTGTCAGGACGTGTCAGGACGTGCTGGAAGTTATGGCGACGTGACATTATATGGTCATTCCAGACGCTTTTTACGGCGCGTGGGCGCGATTTTCCGGGCGCGTGGCCGCTAAATTAAATTCACTCGTCCTTTCAACAGCTGTTGCCAGCTTGCCTGGTGCCACATGTCACGGTTTCATTGCACCTTCAATTTCTCTCTCCTCCGCATTAAATTCATCGCAATAATTGCGATCACTATATAAAGGGGAAGAGGGTCCTTTGTAATTCACACCTTCACTTCTTCTCTTCATCTCTAAGGCGATTTCTGGTGAATACTCCCTTATTTAATCGAGCATTCCTCCGAAATCGTTTTTTCTTCCTCTGCAATATGTCTTCTCATGATGCTAAAGCTGTAGCTGACGATAGGAGTACTGCTGGCGAGTGCCAGTGTGCTCTACCTATCGATCTGTACCAGTATGTCGTCAGGAAATTCATGCTTGAGTCTCTTGAGCCTGAGTTTCCTGAACCTCAGCAGACTGTGTACGATGCCCCCAGTGGCAAGATCGGGGTATATGCTGCATTCTTTGTTTATGGGAACCTTAGGTTTCCATTGACAAAGTTTGTGTACCGTGTCCTGGAGAGGCACGGTGTGCACCTGACCGAGGTGCATCCGATGGCGATTGCCAAGATTCGGCACTTCGAGTGGGTGTGCCGAATTCTGGGCATTGAGCCCTATGTGGACCGCCTGATGACCTTCTATACTTGGAGGTGCATCCAGGGGTGGTACACCCTGACAACCCGGATTAAGGGTTTGAAGATTTGCGCGACCGAGCGCAGTCTCCGATCGTGGAAGCGGGAGTTCTTCTACATTTCTGCCCGCGCCATCCCCATTGCCATGAAGTTTAAGAAGGGGCAAGCGCTTCCGAGCCTTCACGCTTCCAGCTACCAGGAGGCGGAATGGTTCGCGAAGATATCACTTGTCCAATCTCCGGTTTACCGGTTTCCGGAGTCCGGGATGGTAATGCTGGGGATGAGCCGGGTATGGAAGGAGGCGTCTCGGTTTCCCATCCTTCTCGAATACGGTTTGAATTCTATTCCTTATGGTATGTCTTGTCTTTTTTGCTGATATGAGTTTGTCTTCTAACTGTTTCTTTTCTTTCAGAGGGGAACGATTTGGAGTCGCTCCTGTACCCGCGGGAAGCTGACGGTCCCGTGCGGGTGGGTACTCGTGCTCTAGACGAGAACGAGTTGCCCATCCTGGAACAAAAAGCGGATCGGTTTGTGGAGGTCTATCCGCTGGGCCACGAGATCCTGAGCCACCGGCGGCCAGGTAAGGCGTTATTCTATCCTCCACCTCTCAATGTTGTACCTGCTGCTGGAATTCCTGACATCCCATCTTCTTCTGAGGAATCCGCAGATGGTCCTCCGTTGGTGCGGAAGAGGAAGGCTGCCGGCGGAAAAGGGAAGGAGAAGGCGGCCTCCACAGCCGATCCAGTGGTCCTATCTGACACTGAGTCAGATAATGAAGAGGTGGCGGGGAACCCCGGTGGTGAGAAGACCACTGCTCCGGAGGCTACGACTGTTACCTCCGGAGAACCAATGACGACGACGGTGGCCGGCATCAAGAGACCGGCTCCATCGGATTCGTCCCCGCCCGTCCGTACGTTCAAGCTCAAGAAAACCCGTAAGTACAAACATCCTTCTTATCTTTGTAGATTTCACTTTATAAATTTATTGAAACACTTATCTTCTTGTGCAGGCGTGGATGTTGACGCATTCCAGGGTGGAGCGCAGAGGAGTACCTCTCCGCCGATGACGGTAGGCTCGGTCAGCCTACCTGAGGCGACGACCCAGGCGCCTGCGCCTGCTTCCGCTGGATCAGTTGCTCACTCCTTTGAGCCGACTGTTCCAGCCGAGATGATGTCACCGCCGGTGGTAAGTGCGATTTTTACAGCATCTTTCACCGAGCCGGCGGTTACGATTGCTGCAGATTCTGCGGCGGCGACCCCGACGGCGACCACGGCGGCCGCTACTATGCCTCCGCCACCGGCAACGATGGCCGGCCCATCAGGTACGCGCAGGGCTTCTCGCCAATCTTTGTCACCTTCCCATCTGCCCGACCTTTTGGATGGATTTCCCTTAGGTTCAGGCGATGGGTTCGGTGGCTATCGGCCTGTGATCGACCCTACAGGTGCGTAGGGTTCTTTTGGCCTTTCTTATATCTTTTCATTCATTTTTTTTTTTTTTTTTAACTGCTTTGTTTCTTTTGCAGTGTCGGATTCCAATGAAGTGTATGTTCCGCGATGGAACATCCGCCGAGGAACAACCCTTCGTACCCCTGTGGAGTGCGTGGAATGGGCTCGCCACGCTGCTCCCCATGGTGCGTTGGGGGAAGCCATGGCTAGCTACCAGGAGGGTAGGCTAACCAATGAGCTTCGGGTTCTCCAGGCCCGGATGCAGCCGCGCGTCAAGCTGCTTTGTCGTGAAAACGACAAGTTGAAAGCAGCTCGCGCCAAGGAAGTATCCCAAGCGCGGGCTCTTCTGGAGGAGAACCAACAGTTGGCCGCAGCTGCTGCGGAGAAGGAGAAGGCCTTCAAGGCCCTCGAGGTTGTGGTTCAAGCGCGACTCGAGGCCCGCTCCAAGGCTGCCCAAGCTGTTAACGAACAGCTTCGGCTGGCTAAGGAGACTGCGAGGAACGCAACCGAGAGGGCCACCAAGGCTGAAGCCGTTGCTGAGCCTTTACGCGTGGAGAACGAGGAGCTCAAGGCCAAATTAGAGGCTCTTCAACGTGCTCATGATGCCTTGGCGATGGAAGATGCCAAGAAGCTCCAGGAGATCTTGGACCAGAGGGGCGTGCTTGACCATACCGAGCGGAAGCTTAAGGGCGCCGAAGAGGCTGCCGCAAAGGAAGTGCTACTTGCCAACCTTAACAAAAGCGAAGCCGAACGCGCCTGCACCCAAGCTCAAGCCGCCCTTCAAGAAGCTCTGGTCGCCAAGGAATGGCTTCTTCGAGAAGCGTTGTCTCAGGTATGTTTAGCTTTACGTCTTCACGCTTTCCTTTGTACATAGAAAAGGTGTTTGACACTTGTATTTTTTTTTTTTGTAGGTTGTGCATCGGGTCTTCTCAGAGACTACTTACGATGATGCCATGAGCGCAGCCCTCAACGCTTCTCATGAGGATGGGGAAAAGGCCGGCTTCCTGCTTGGTCTAGGGTTCGTTGAGAGAGGCTTCCCGCCTTCCAACTTCCCTTTGTTCGATGTGGACACCGAAGCTGCATATGACCAAGCGGTGAACCAATATGCCGCCTTCCCGCATCCGGTGGTGGAGAAGGTGAAGGAAGTCGCTGCTGCTGATGATGGACTTGCTATCCTCAAGGCTTTCCTTGAACCGCCACGCTCTACTGATGGGGCGGGTCCAAGTGGAAGTGGTCCTGAAGCTTGATTCTGAAGATCCCTTCCCGCTGCTAGGATAGATTAGATTTTGTTTTGTAGGCGGGTAGTTACCCGGCCATTCTTGTAATATATCTTTTGTGAAATACAAATCTTTTTGTGGATAAGACTGTTATTTTCTTTGGGTTCATTGCTTTATAAACCTTATATGACTTGCATACTTAGTTTAAATTAGCGATTTCCCAAATGTTTAGAATAAGTTAACCTTGAATGTGGTTGACAGTAGGTTGAAGTTTTGCTTCCCCCTTTGTGAGTGTGCGGATAGGACCGGCACTTGCACTTGGTAGGATGGCTAAACTTTACCTACGTCTGACCTGCGCGTAGGTTTTTCCTTATCTTTTCAGAATGACTTTTAACCGTTCGACGCGCGGTTGTTAATGAGTTAGTGTTCAGCTTCCGCTACCAGGATTCATGCGGGTATACCGGCACTTTCACATAGTGGGATGGCTGAACTCTTCCCCTTTAACTGACCTGCGTGAAGGTTCTGTCGTTTTTTGGGTTTATGCGGGTTTTGCCGCCTTCCCCACCAGGATTCTTGATGCGATGACTACCGGCATTAGTGTTCGAATCGACCGTTCAACGCGTGGTTGTTAATAGGTTAGTGTTCAGCTTCCTCTACCAGGATTCATGCGGATATACCGGCACTTTCACATAGTGGGATGGCTGAACCTTTCCCCTTTAACTGACCTGTGTGAAGGTTTGATGCTTTTGGGTTTGTGCGGGTTTTGCCGCCTTCCCTGCGCAACGATTCTTCACTTGATGCGGCGGATACCGGCATCTCCATGTGCAAAGTTCATAAAATATAAATGTAAAATCATCAGCTTCAATTTGAAGGAGAATCGTTTCCATTAGAAGTGGCTCTAGGCCTTTTCTTTACAAATTTGGAATTGATCTACATACAAACTGTGTAATTGAGCTCCCATTAGGCGTGGCTTGGATGGGAGCACCATCGAGCCGACATGTATCTTGTTCGGGATCTCGTTGTTTATGCAGTATGTAGTCTCCGTTGAAGCTGCGATTTTTATTCGTGCGTTTCCCCAGCTGGGGTTCACGCATCAGCCTGCTCGACGCTCACTTCGCCACAAGGTGCGCGAGTGTCCCATCCTTGACAAATGCTTCGACCAAGTCCTTTACGTCTAAGCATTCTTCAGTGTTGTGGCCTTTGACTTTGTGAAAATCACAATACTTTCTCCGATCAGCGTTGTGGCGATGCCGGATGAACGGAGCCTTTGGCCACGGGAGCTCCTCTGTGGCGAATATCTCGGACACACTCTTTGTGAGTGGCGTCCACCTGGAGTTCTTCTCCGGTTTCACGTTATCTCTTCCGCCCAACCGATGCTGGAAACCGGACGGGGTGTCAAAGTTTACCCTTGACTGCCAAATGCCCAGCTTTCGCTTTTTGTTTAATCGGGCGGTAAGGACGTTGTTTTCCCTCGTCTTCTGGGTGTAGAGGTTCGTGCTCTGTGGAAGATCTCTACCCAGTTGCCTCTCGGTTTCCGCAAATCGTTTAGCTGCGGTCATGATGGCATCCCATGTGGATGGCATGCCATCTTTGCTCGTCAGGGTGCGGATGAGTTCCGGGTCGTTTGCGCCCTGGATGAAAGCGGCGCGAACGAGATCTTCGCTAACGTTGCCCAGGCTTAGCTTCTTCGAGTTGAAGCGAGTGATGTAGTCAGGCAAAGATTCTTCGTCCTCTCGGACGCACTTGAGGATTGTCCACTGCTCCTCAGTGTACTTTCTTTGCTGACTAAAGTGTTGGCTGAACTTCTGTTGGAAGTCTGCCCAATCGTAGATGTGGTGGACCGGCAGACGGTCGAACCACGCTCTAGCTGCCCCGACCAGCGTCATTTGGAACATATAACACCACGTGGGTTCCGTCCAGTTACTGACGGTCGCCCCCGCGATGAATCTGTTCAAGTGATCGTCAGGGTCAGAAATACCATCGTACGTGCCTATGTTAGACATTTGTTTGGCACTTCTTGGGGCGATTGCTTCCGCAATGTCCCTTGCGAATTTGGACGTTCCCGCCCTTGCCGCAGTTGGCGTGAATGTTTTGGAGAAGGCCCTTGGGCTATTGCCCACGTTTATTGGACTGAATGCTTCTCCAAAACGCCTTCTCGGTTGGGAATCCGTTTCTTTACGCTTCCCTTTCGCCCTATGACGAGGGTTCGCGTCTTCCTCGGATTCCTCCGAATCATCATCGTACTCGAATTCTTCCACTTGTTGGATTGAACGTAAACGTTCATCCAACTCAGCTTGGAACTCTTTTTGACGTGCTTCGGCCCACGCTTTAACCTCATCGAGTGTTTGGCAGGGGAGCCTCGTCTGTTGATTTTCTAACTGGGTATCGGTGAATCCCAGTGTCTGATTATTTACTTCACTTGCTCCAGCTTGGGTAGCTGGGGTAGTGTTCGTAAAGTTTGTGTACTCGGTATTCCCCCTTGTAGCTGGGGTCATAATTACCGGATTCTCTTGGTTACTCGGTTTTGGGACCGGAGTATCCTTAACCATCTTTCCAGAAGTTTTGAAAAAACTGGAGAAAAATAAAGTTCTAGCTTTATGCACGGATGGCGCCAATGAAGAAACACCAGTCGAACCCCGACAGATTACGAGTAACCTGAGGGTTAGATAGACGTTTCCCACGAGGGGTTAATTCCGGCAAGATGGTTCTTCCGATAACCTGCAAAACAGACACCGTGAGCTCGTCACTAAGAAAGGGGGGGGGGGGTTCCTCCTTGTGACCACCCTCCGGCGTGAGAATCAGTCTATATTACTCTTCGAATATAAAAGTATGTTATTAATACTAGAGCAGTTATCAGGTAAATTATACAAGATATTAGATGATGAAATGATATTACCATTTGATGTCTTTTATAGCCGAAGGTGGGTTTCCAAGGAGGTTTAGCCGGCCTACTACTCTGCCAACTGTGGCCTACGCACGTGCTCTGCTGGTAATTGGTGGATAGGCAGCGGCTGACAGTGACCAGGCGTGCTGTTCACTTTTCCTTTTCCACCAACTACAGGCTAGGCACGTGATATGGCAGGAGTTGGTGAGCAGGCGGCGGCTTTTGGTCACAGTGCTGTGGCGTGTTGTCTGCCATGCTGCTGTCAGTGAGCTGTCGTATCGTTGGTCAGATCTTTTGTCCATACCTCGTTAGGTATCACACAAAAGATCCTCCATTAGTATACGGACTGGCTCATTTAGGCGGGAGTTTTCCCCCTCCCGCCTTTATGCGGGAATGTTCCCGACTTTGCTCATTCCTTCTTCAGGTGACTACTGAATTATTATGAGTCTGAGCCTTATGCGTGTAGCCATGCTGCGCGGGTGGCCAGTCCCTAATGGCGGGTACCCGCACCTGCGGGAACAGGGGATACTTGGAAACCATAGGGAGGCATTTTCTGCGGGACCAGCTTGCGTACCGCATGTGAGGTCGTCACAACTCTGAGCGTGGTGGGTCCTGCAGGTTTGGTAGGTCGCGGCGCAGACGTCCCTATGGTGAAGTCTGCGGGTTCAACTGCGCAGACGTCCGTTGAAGGAGTCTTGCGTGTTCAACTGCGCAGACGTCTCCTTTTAAGGAAGTCTTGCGGGTCCTGACCGCCTCTGCTGGGACCTACCTCTTCACCCACAGATCAGCAGTTGCAGATTCAGTACATGACCAGATCAGCTGCTAACTGTTCGGTCATAAATGTAACATCATGAAAATAACGGATCAAAAATACCAAGTTTAAAAGATAAAGGATCAAAATTGCCAGTTTTAAACCTCGAGGACCAAAAAGGAAAATTATGCCTTCGCGATCGATCGCGATAAGCGACGGCTGAAGACCCAACGTCATCGCGTATCGTGATGACGTGGTCTGACAAGGGGCACGAGTCCCGCCACGTGTCCCCACATGGCACAAAGTTCGCCACGTATCACCACGTTTCATCGCGTCTGCCACGTGGCAGGGCTAGGGGTGACGCTGCACACCTACGTCACGATACGCGGCGGTGTTATCGAAGGGCCATCGCGTATCGTGATGGGCCCGGAGATCAGCCTATAAATAGCGGGCTCAAGCCCCTCATTCCATCACACCAAATCTCACAGCTTGTTTCTCTCTCTAAAATGTAACTCTCTTTACCTTGAAGTACGTGCAAAACCCGACGTTCCTCATAATCCGTGCTAAACTGACGATTCCTCGATTTTCGTGCCATAACCCGACGATGTTATATTGAAGTACTACCAATCCCGAGAAGACCCGACGTCCCGCCTCGATACGTGCTGACGTGTTGTGAAGATTTGGTGTGCCTCGAAACGCGTGTCGAATGAGGTGTTAATCAAGGAAGCTCGAGAAACGATAAGGCGTCGAAGTGTTGTCTAAGTTTCTAGGGTTATATAAGCCAAGCAAGGTATGCATAATGTCCGAATAAAATAATAATAAAATATCAAAAGGGTTAAACCCTAAGTCGAGGGTATACTCGATACCTCGAGAAATAAATAAATAAAAGAAAGGAATAAAGAAAAGAATAAATAAGGAATATGTATATTGATAATTCTTTATTTATAATGTTATTATTATTTAAATTGTTATTTGAATAATATAAAAGAAAATAAAATATATGTTTTTTCAAGAAGACGAAACGTAGTGTATAAGAAAACTAAAACAAGTAAAACTAGAGGTTTAACTTGTAAAAGAAAAGAAAGAATATTTAAACTAAAGGTTTAAAAGAAAATATAATCGAGGTAAAGATTATGCAAAAGAGACTAGAGGTCTTAAGCTGGATTAAAGATCCGGTACTAATAAAAGGTTATACTCATATTATAGGTGCGAGATAGCAAGGAAGAACCGATCAGTGTATTGAAGTTGATCTTTTCAAAGAAAGGTGAATACGCCCAACTTTATAAACTTGTTTAATCGAGTCAAATAAATGAAATGAATTACATGAGATTACGTTTACTAAAACATTATAAACAAACGTAATCGCTAGCCCTTAGGTTGTCGTGTACGTTTGTTTGGATCCTTACATCTATGGTAAAAAGTCGGTGCCGGTGGGCACACCGCGCCACACCTGGTCATTTGCCTCCGCCACGATGGGCCGGACCTAAGTTACGTCCGAGTGAGGGTGATCATGTGTATACATATTGACCTAAGTAATGTCGAACGTTGCGGTGTTTGATGGGGTGTCTTGTGTGTGACTTAAGTTAATAATTGTGTTTTGTTTTAAAACTTGATTATTCCTAAGCCACGATGGGCCGGACCTAAGTTATGTCTTGAGGGGTAATCAAGTAAAAGAAAATATTTTATGCGTCAGCTTATTCACCAGCATGTGTTGCTGATGTATTTTCTAAACATTTTGCAGGTAATCAAGATTAGGAGCTTGGAATGCTCGAAGTGCTTTGTTATCCGATGGATTGGATAAAACTTGTTTTGTTAAACTCTTAAATATGCAAATGATGGTTTTTGATAAACAAGTAATCTTTGTAACATTAATGGGTATTTTATAATCCCATCTTTTGTCAAGTAAATATGTAATATTTAATCCACATAATTATAACTTCCGCTTTAAACACGTAACTCTGATTTATTTATAAATGTGGTACTAACATATGTGTCATACACCTAGGCCGTGGTTTGGGGTGTGACAATAAAACATTCAGTTTTTCAATTTGTACCGGCATAAAAGTTACTTTATTACCCCTACTGCATCAACATGTAATTACCAAACTGTCCCTATATCACTGCATCAGTATTGGCCCTTGTATATGTACTAACATCGAAATTTATCAGCAATTGTTCAAGTATGCAACAACAACAATAACATGAACTTGTGAATAAATGCTCCGCTCATGTACAAATTCAGACATTGCTCTATATGTATATCAGTAAAATGTTCAAACAAGCAAATCTGCTCGAGAATATATTAGCATCAGCTAACAAGTTACTGGAATATCACAATATCTGCAGCTAACTACAATAACTAACTATTATCACTCTTTTGATCTCTTGACATGTTCGTGATTGAATTTTAAGTGTTCGAGACAGATGAAATATGCAGCAACTGTTCGGAATAAAAACCATCAACTCAAAACTTGCATCAGCAACCCATAACAACTTTGCAGCAACATACTACTTATTAAGAATACATCAACAGTTGTTTAGGCCTAATACAGATCTGTCTGTGACTAATCTAGCTGTGCATCAGCACATGTACTGAATGAACACCAGTTATACATACCCAATCAGTTATAAACTAATGAATTAAATTCTGTTTATGACTGAGTATAAAACAGAACGTATCAGCATTTGATTTGGAATATGCAAGCTCGATAAGTTAAAAACCGTTTTCCCCACATTTCACAAATAAGCCCTAAGTTCTTAGATCCGAAAGTAAACATTTGTAGATTGAATCTGAGCAATAAAAAATCATTCAAATAATCTCGAAATTCTCATTCTATCATAAAAAATTCATCAATTTCATCAAATAATCAGATTTAGAGCATTATACAAAAACAAGTTCGACCAAAAATGAACCGAACACTGTATATATGGACGAAACTGAATACATAAACATGAAACTGATGTTGAATCTCTTAACTAATCCTCAACCCAAACGTCAATTCACATATATCATCCTTCAATCATCAATGTTCATCCCAAATCCATTCAAAAACCCACAAAAACTTCAACGAACTTCATGTTTAACGTCCATGGCGGATTCAAGAGCGAAGTGAATCAAATTTAGCGGTTAGTCTGAACAATTCTGTAACCCGCTCTAATACCAATTGACAGAACCTAGCGTCGGTGTGGAAGCGTGTGTCGTGAACGGACATGTATAAACAAGCTCGGTTCTGGGATCGAATCGTAACTAGTATTCACCTCTTGAATGATAATAATGGACGAATGTGGAGAGTTTGGTTCGATTAACAATCAATAATAGGTTGAACAATTGTAATCGAAAGACACAGGAGAGATGTAGTAACATGATTTCATTGATCGAATGATTCTCATTAAGAACACTCATACATACATACATACTCAAAAAGGAACGGCCACTCGGGGAGAGCTCTTCCCCGGGGGCAAACTCTCAATACAATGAAAAATCTCAAAATACACACATGACCTAAACAAATGACCTAAATAATTTATTTATACTAGTCTTGTGTCTTGGTCTTCACTCCACAGCCTTTTGGATAAGACCAAACAAATACATGTATCACATAATCATCAAGTGTGCTCGATAACAGTAACTTTCTGAACATCCAAGTTTACTCGAAAGTAACAAATCATCAAAGTGCACTCGATAATACATGTGCACTCGATAAACCATTTGGTGTTTTGGTCTTCACTCCACCGCCTCTTGGATAAGACTAATCAAATACATGTATCACATAATTATCAAGTGTGCTCGATAACAGTAACTTTCTGAATATCCAAGTTTACTCGAAAGTAACAAATCATCAAAGTGCACTTGATAATACATGAATAAATCATCCAACAAATGCAATTATAAACGAGTAACAATTCGATGCGTCGGTCTAAAATATAATACCCAACATTTTTTTTGGTAAAAAGTTGTTCTCACACTTCTCATTTTTCTCTCTCTTTGTATTTATACTTTACCCGTTATTATATTCACATTTTTTTGTGACTTGAGGATATAGGTAATTTGGTTTCCGACGAACCACCATCGTATTTTCAATCTTGATCTCATAATTAATTATCTCTCCACTTTCCTTAAAATATGCTAAGCCTAATAATCCAATGACTTATATGATCCAACTTTTATCCATTAATTCCTCCCAAGTTTTTCTACTATCATCATCCAAGTCCAAATTAACAGCCATGGTCAACCATCTTAGTACCAAAACCTTGTTCATGACATCTTTACTATTAAATTTCACTTTATGCATGCTTCTTGTTTCGATTTTCGCGAGGCTTTAACAATTACGCCACCTTATAAACAATAATGGCTCGATCAGCTTTTTGGTCATCGGTGATTGAGGTCGGAAAGAATGTTACAATCAATCTCAAGTTGGTGTTGATGTTTCTATTTTCCTCCACCCTAGCCTCCTATAGTTGTTACTTTTATGGGTTTGATTAATTAGAATTGTTGTTTTTACCAGAGAAGATGATCCAACATTTGTTGAGTCATTCGAATACGTATACGATGTTTATAGCCTTCAAACATGTCACACCTCACCCAGGATGGGGTAATTACAGTGACCAGTTAGCAAAAATTTACAGTGGAAGTGTAATCTTATGAAAACTAAAATATCTGTTACATGTCTAACTATTACACATATTATAAAACGTATTTGTAATAGGATGAAATGTCTAAATTCTTCCAAGAGCTAGAAACTAATCTTCACGCCCTTATATATCAACCTGCAATACATGCTCGGGTAAAAATACGTCAGCACAAAGCTAGTGAGTCACATAAACCAACATATTTAATAAACTGATACTAAAACAAATTTTTTATTGCTCAAGTATGAGCTCATTGCATGTCATGTCATAATTATAACCCGCCCACTTCACGTTAAAGCTGGATCATCATCATATATTCACACATATAGACTTTAAGCACGTTTGCTGCTGTGCATGTCCCCTCGGGAAAATATAATGATAATTATAATATATATAACACCTTGGGTGCCCCACCATATGTGTCATGCAAATACAAGATCAATTATAGTCCAAACAGTTTTATGAGCATGTATCAGAGTTTTGAAAATAGTTTAAGTAACTCACCTGATCAGACTTTCTTTAGTTAGTGTGGCTCTTTCCACTTCAACTGAAATCTAGGATTTAATATACTTGTTTACTTATTCATGTCCAAAAAGTATAATTTTAATACTTATAGGCCTTTCACATAAAAATTGTCATTATCGTACATAACTATTTAAGTCCAGACATATTACGATTCAACAACCATGCCCATTCATTTACATTTCAATTTACATTTGCTACTTCATCTTAACCATTCATGACCAAAATGGTCATATCATATCACAAAGCCAGTTGTGCACTTACTAGACATGTTATGTCAAAACCATAACGTCTTACGATCATGGGTTGTTATCCTCAAATCACTAGATTATTTATTACTAAAATATTGAAGGGGTAAACTTTTATCACTACGACCATCTTTGTGTTCCTAAATTACTCCTAATAAAATAACAGTCATATATTATTATTGTATAATTAAACTTAATTAAATAAAGTATTATAAAAACGAAAAAATATAGAAAGAAATACCTTATGACGACGAAC
>NW_027492446.1:0-27588 GCF_021521415.1 Bidens hawaiensis
AGAGGTCGGTTTGTTTTTGCTTGGAAGAAAAGGGCCTCAAGCTTTGTTAATAAACTCTACGTGGGGTTTTTTTTTGGAGAAAATCGAAGTCAGAGGGACAGAGAGCCGCATAGCATTATTACATATATTATATTTTTTGTTTGGGAGTTGACGTGAGTTTTTTTGTTTGGGAGGCGCAAATCACCACAACTACATTACTAGCATTATTACTATTATATTTTGTGGGGTGTGAGAATCCAAGTAGACAACAGCCACAAGAAGCTCCAACCATTATTATTATTTGGAGTATACTGTCTATTCGAGAGAGAAGGAAACGGTTTTGTGTTCGGATTCACATCTACTTCAAGATTGGTTTGATTTTATTATCTTTATTTTGAACTCAATTTTTGAACTTATATATTTTATTGTTTTGAACTTGATTGTTGGCTAAACTCTTTTAGTTATCTAGGCTTGTGATGAAGTTTTGTTGATTGCTTTGGACTTGTCGGTTTTCGGGTTTTGTTATTGGGATTTTGATTAATTAAAAGTTTTGATTAGTTTTATTGGATGTGTCTCATGCGTATTTACTTTTGATTTATGTCTGAATGAATGTTTCACATGTTACTTGATTGATTGTCTTTCGATTATAGGTTGCATGTTAGGGTTGTTTACTGTGTGTTTGCAACTTGTTTATGGTTTATTGAGCTCATTTACCATAGAAACTGATTTTTGGCATATTATTAGAAGTTTATATTCTTACTAGCTTAAATATCCGGCGGGGTGATAAGTTGTCGGGTTTGTCTGCGTTTTTAGGGTTTTAGGTTAAATTATCTGACAGGAGGTTTGCCAATTTTTGCCTTAATTTCACTGTTTACCCCGTGTCCTTTAAACTGTTCAAAACCACCCCGTGTACTTTGGTGCATTGAGATAGTTAAACCGACGGGTTAGCTATTTTATAGGGTAATTAATCATAATTGGTGAACTGACAGGTGAACTAATAAGCCGGTGATTTTACATGATCTCTAAGATTTCTTTTTCGGTGACACCTTGAGAGTGATTAAGGATCCATTAAGGTTCCTAGATTTTCATATCTTTAGATTCCCGGTTCCCATAAAATTTTCACGTAACCGATAAGAGCCCAAGTTGTCACAATTCAGATTCCTTGCCTGGGTAAATCTTTCTCATATTTGAATTTGCTAAAGTTTTTATTCGGTAATTTAATTTTCTAGTTTACTTTAATTTATTTAAGTATTTAGTATAAATAATTGTTATCTTTTAAAATAAAATAAATAAAAATCCAAAAATATATATTTTCTTAATTAATACTTTAAATTAGCTTTTAAAACTAGTCTCGTTATTTAAATAAGTGTCTCTAGGGTTTGATATTCCCGATCTTCCCATAACTATTCTACACCCGATAGGTTCACTTGCATGTTGCTAGTGGGTTTGGTTTAGGGTATTCTAGGTTTTTATTACTCGTTGTGCTTGGTCATTATTTGCTAGATATTTATATACCACTTTGCGCACATTAGCATTTATGATATGGATAGGTATAAGGTACAACCTCTCTAATGTCCACGTCATGACTTGCTCACATTCTTCATACAACTTTAACGTAAATAGTTACCTACATCTATTACTAGTTTACCCATTTACTTTCTTATATTAAACATGTCACATTCCCCTTTTATCTTCTTTCATAAGTATACATACAACCCCAAAATTTATAAAGGTTAAAAGGGGGCTAGATTTCACCAAGATCCTGATGTGTTCTAAATTAATAGTAATTCTCATCCTCAACTGTGCATGACTAACTGCTAAACAACTAGTTGTTACTTAATAATCTTACCATTTCACGATACTTACTTAATTTAGCTGAGCTAACAAAACCCCATTAACTAAATTAATCTTACTTACACATACTAACTTTTACTGAGCTATCTATGATGGTTAAATATCTGGCATTGAGTATTCCTAAAGTTCATTTGCAACTTAGTGTTCCCATTTGCGAATTAGTATTCACATTTGCAACTTAGTATTCTCATTTGCGAACTAGACCGTTTGCAACATAGGATTCCCACTTGCTAACTAGTATTCCCATTTGCAACTTAGTATTCCCATATGCAAATTAATATTACCATTTTCAACTTAGCATTCCAAATTGCAAACTAGTGTTCGCATTTGCAATTTAGTATTCCCATTTGAAAAAGAGCATTTCCATTTTCAAAAGAGTGTTCCCATTTTTCAAAGGGCAAGGGCATTCCTATTTGCAAAAGAGCATTCCCACTATTTTTATGAATGGAACCTTACTTGCTTAACACGAACTAGTCAAAATTTCTTGTTTTTTTAAAAATTTTGAGAATTTAACAAACTTCCAATCCTATTCTAGTAGCATACTAAATTTACTTGTTTAACTTGAACCGAACTCCTTAGCTCGTTTATGATAAAATTCTCAACTTTAACATTGATTATTTTCTGATATAATATCCTATCAATTTTTATGGTAATCCGATCTCAAATACACAACATTTTAGCTAAAACATAGCTTTTCGAGGTTTGTTCTTATATGGATCTTGACATTGCTCAGATCTTGATCTTTCTTCTTGAATGTACGAAACACGAATACTTGAGGATTATTGATCGTTCCTCTTTGTTTCTAAATTCAACATTAGATGGAGAATTGAGAGTGTGTGTAGACAAAAGATTAAATGAGTAATTTGTAAGGTTTTAGGGTTTAATGTTCTTTTATACACAAAGCATATGGACCTTAAGCCCATAACAACTCCTAAGTCCATATTTTTTATTTTAAGCTGTCACAGCCCCCGATCCCTATACCCCGGGATGGGAAGCCGGTGAACATTAATTGGTGGTATCGGTGTTTATTAAATTATTTTGCAGCGAAAAATTTCATCAGAACCGTAGTTAGGAAAAATGATCAGAGATATAAAAACACCATGATTATTATTATGATAAAACCGGGAATTTAATCCCTTTTGATACAAACACAAGTTTTATAGGGTTAATCCCTAATTTACAAAACACGTTTCTTTATTCTGGTGACAAGCCACTTATTTAAGCTGGAAGCCCGCGGGCATCATTCCTTTGTCTCTAACAAGTCACCTGAAACATGTTTAAAATATTTTGATCAGCAAGAAATACTGGTGAGTACATTCATTTGAAAATGACACAGTTTACAGTTACAACATTAAGATGTTTTTACATCAGCCTGCTTACAAATTACCGAAAGGTACTTGTCACTCGACCGTATCTATGAATGTGGTCATATTACTTATTGGCTAACACTTGTCCAATAAGTAACGTGTAATAGCCCAATCGACAAGCCTTATATACAAAACCCCACAATACCAGTAGTAACCATTCCGTAAGTCTACAGAGACTTAATCACTGTAATGTATTTTAAATACTTTGTAAATACTTTTGAAAATATTTAGACAATCTATCATGGGTTTTGTAGGTTTTGAAATTACCATGACAATGTCGGAAAAATAGTTGTCTCACGTAAATGTGAGTTGTATAAAAACTTGAATGTCTCACCTTGCAAGTTTATAATTAAAGAAAGCTTCCTGGTATTAAGCACTTAGGTTAAACACAATGTAGTATAACTAGATTAGTATAAAACCAATAATCATAACGATAATCACGAGAGTAGAAACTTTACACGATGGTACAATGTCATACCTTAACAGGCAGATCTTTTGGATTTGCGTATATTTCTTTCGATCGGATAGGATATCGTTGCGATAACTCGGTATTATACTATTAATATATATCTTAATATATGTGTGTGTATTCAGAGAGAAAGAAATTTTGTGCAGAAATGAACGTCTCATTTCCTACCTATTTATAGTAAGTTTTGGACCCCATCGCGGTACGCGATGACCATAAATAGAAAGCTGTCGCGTACCGCGAAGCATCTTATAGCTTCGCTGAGTCAGCCCTAGGCCTGCTACGTGGCACGCCACGTGTCCTCTGTGTAACCTCCACGTCGCGGTAGCGATGGAAGGATTTTTATTTTATTTTAATTTCCAACAATAATACTAAGGCGGCCCTTAATGCTGCTCGCGGCGAAGTGCAAAGTGTGCCATCAAAGCGCCACATTGCGCCCATCGCACTTCGCCCGAGCCCGTGCGCGTGCTTCGCACCTCCGCCAGGACCACTGGGTGTGATATGTCTTATAAGAACATTAACATAGAAATTTTCTTCTTATAAAGAGCTTACTAATTTGTTAATCTAGCGATGTGAGACAAGAACTTACAAACCTATTTATACTATGGTGGTACCTTCTCCATTTCTTTCCTCCACCAATGTGGAATGGAATTTCCTTCTTTCATTTTCTCACCTTCATTTCCTTACTTTCATTTTATGGTTTGTTATATAAGCCCATTACGCAACTTATTATTATTTAAAATAAATAAATAATAACATATAAATAATAATAAAATCTTTATTAGTATTTTCTAGGAAGACGGATGCTACAATGACCAAATTTATAAGTTATGTTATTATTGTTTATTTAAGAAAAAAAAATGACCAAGTGATAAAAGATTTGAGCCAAGTGGGGTGACTTGAATTCTTGTTACTGTTTTGGGGCTAGATAAGCTTACTACGAGATGTTTGAATGTGGGATCCGCTAAAACATATTAAATATACTTAAACATGATAAACTATCACAAAGCAATGCATAGAAACAATTGTGCATGCGTTTCATGTAGACATATTATATTGACAATTGTTACTGACTTGCATGTTCTAAGTTGAAAATTGAAGTGCGATCAATGGTATTAAGCTAGTATGATCTCATCTCTAGTGTTTTCAAAGAAAATCACTAAAAATATAAAAATATGTTTGTTTATTTTGTTTAAAAATTTTGAAAATATTTTAGATTGATCTTATCAAAGTTGACTATTCTTGGTTCAACATATTTTGTAACTGAAGCATATGAAGTATCTAAAGTTTAAAGTTGGATGATGCAATAAAAACGTGGAGATAATCAGCATGTTCGTTTTGATATCTTATTGTCCTGATCCTTTCATTAGGACTTACATGTTAATTGGTGATAATAAAAAAATGTGCATTGAAGTTACTATTACGTGTTTGTCATCTTCTTAATCTTTATCTATTGTTCTTGAAACACCATTCCGCCTAATAAATTTAATATCATATTGTCCTCATCCTTTCTTTGGGACTTGACTAATGGACCGGTAAGAAAAACTATTTTTATTTCTGGCCCGGTTATTGCTTTTCCTGCAAGAATTGCCCAAATCTTTTATACTACCAAATTTAGTAAGTAAATCTTAACAAAAAAAATACATACGTTTCCAATTCCTTCACCACCGTCTTTCTTGATCCCATTTTCTTTGTAACGTACTACAGGCATGAACAGGGCTGCAACCAAATTAGCCTTGGCTAACTTAAACAACCACAACTTTTACCTCAAAGTCGCTCTATTTCATTCAACTCCTGTTCTCGATCGTGGACGACGATGCCCCCACTGCGGATCCGTAATTCCCTTTCTTTAATTTACTTTGTTTGTAAACTCTTTTGTTTAAAAAGTAAAAAGACTAAAATTTCGAGCATGCATTGCATGAAACAATATTTGAGCATATAAAATTAAAAAAAATATTCACTTAGTTTTCTAATTACACCCTTTTCTTGCCTTTGAATATTATGCAGGTTGGACGGTCTAGTGGTAGTAGGAGTTTATCAAAGGTAAGGACCTTGGATACAACCCTTTGTTTTCTATATTTAAGTTAGTCATTGCTTAATCTTGTCAAATGATTTGGTTTTATAAGAGTTTCTCTACTCTTTTAGACCGAGTGTGGTGGAGGCGCCAACCTCCGCATCACCCGTTAAACCATCGCCAAACCACAGCACGCCCATGAGGGCTCAAAAGTTGGCGTCCACCACCACTAACAACCAATTATAACTTAAAAAAAATAAAATAAAAAATCTAGTTAACCCTAACTAACCCACAATGTGCTTGTTAAAGGGTGATCAGTTAGTATTTGATAGTATTATTATACGTTGATGTGGCGCTATAACTAGTATTTGATAGTCAAACCGCAACACAGTACCTTACACCATCACACCTTTATTATACTTTATTATGTTGTTAGTGGATATTATACATCACATGTCAGGAAAAGGATTTTGGTTCAATCTTGAAATCGATTATTGATTTCGTCATAATATTTCCGGATACCGAACTTCAATGGAAGAAGAGAAACAAAGTTTTGCTACAACTTTTTTCTTAATATATCTGTTACAAAGTTTCATTATTTTATAATGCATGCATGTTGATGTGTTGCCATATGTTTAGCTGCCAGGAGCTTGACGGCATTGTTTCATGGCTTAATAATCTTCATGCCGAGCTTAGCACAGGGCATAGGTTTACAAACACTGGAACGGGAATATATTTAACGTATAATAATACTAATAATGAGAATAATAATAGTAATAATAATAATAGCAGTAAAAATAATAAGAATAAGAATAACAATAACAACAATTATCAGGATTCGAGACAGCGGTTTGAAGATGAGGACAGTAAGCCGACAAGCGTGAAAACCGATTTAAGAGAAGACAAGATTGCCCTTGGTTTGAGTGGTTCCGGCCCGTTAAGCCTTGAAGATGTTAAAACCGCGTAAGCTTTTCTATAATGACATTATAAAGATTTATCATCTAAAAACAAGGTTCGCACGCAGTTTCAGTTTTCAGTTTTCATTTTCTATCTTACGAAGATTTGTGTTTTGCAGATATCGGGCTTGTGCGCTGAAATGGCACCCGGATCATCATAAAGGTTTTTTCAAGGTAACTTTTATATACAGGAGGGGTAAGCGTTAGATTGGCCTGTAAACAACTTTTTTTCAGTATTTATTAATTTATGAGTAATATGTGCATTAAATAAGTTTATAAAAGTTAAAATGATAATATGCAAAATTTTGCTGTTGTTAAACTGATTTATGAGGTTTTAATCACTTGAACACACTTTGGTGATTATTGACCAATCCAACCCATTTTCGTTTTAACAAGTATTAAAATGGGCATAACAAAACAAATACCAGTTTCATACTGCCCGTATGTTAACACAGGCCGGTAAAAGGCGAAAACCTTAACATACAGGCTGGTAACCGTTCATGTGGGTCATACGACAAGTGGTGTTCGTCAAACCACATGGTACGTATGGTGTGTTTGACTGACACAAAAATGAGTAATGTGATGACAGTCATATAGCATGTATGATCTTTTTCACAATCTACATGGCTCGATTGATGTGACAGAAACGTTCGTGTACATATTAGGAGTATCTTTAGCATCATATGTAAAACTAATATAGCGTTGTGCATGAACAGGCTATTGCAGAGGAGAAATTCAAGGTCTGTAGTGATGCATATCGATCTTTATGTGACAAATTGGAGCCAAAGTAAAAATTCAAGTCGATTCAGGGGAGTCATTCAATTTAGCTGATGTACTTTTTATTCGATTGAAGATCATAAAAAAATTAAAACTATATTTCTCGCACGACTAAGCCTAGACATCTTTTTCTTATATATAATGTTTAGATTGGAAATATAATTGTTATGTTGGAAGAAAATATTGCGGATATATTCACCAAACTATTGAAAAATAAAACATTCAACATTATGAGATTAGGTCTAGAAATGTTAGAACATAATCCATAGACGAACCCGTCTCGAAAAATCGACAAAAACGGAAAGCGAAGTTTTACCTTCCATGGTCGATCGAATCGGCCTCAGAATCTGGATCAAGCGACTATGCAAATGATTTGAAACGCCATCTTTAGACCTCACGCCGATCCAACCGACCACATTATCAATGCACAAGTGGTAGTATTTTGGTCAATAGCTTTTCAAGAATTAAAGTACAAAAGAGATGGATATTTAAAACTGAAAAGTTGACTCTATACTCATCCATACCTACTGGTTATTGAAGACTGAATCGTCAGTCCCTAGCTAGTGACAAATGTCTAATCCTAAATAGTTGTTTTAGCAACTAAAAATGAGTCCCCTTTGTATGGCGTTAACAAGGATTAACGATTAGTCTCCAATACATAAAAAATTCAACACTAAATTTATTCCCCGTTACCACTACCACATCATTTCAGTCCTCAAAACATTATTAAGTGATTGCAAAGGAAACAGTGATTTTCCAGTCCCATTTATATAGCTTTTGGTACTGAAAATCAATTCTCTAAACATTTTCTATATTGTCCTATGTCTACATTTATTTAGTGATTATAAATTAGTCTCGGATACAATGATTTTCCAGTCCCTAATATATAGCTTTAGGTACTGAAAAATCAATTCTCTAACCATGCTATATTGTACCTAATATGTTTTGTTCGATTGATTCTAATCAGATCAGTCTCATGTTTTAAAGACTGAGAATTAGCCTATAGTACCACTTGATTTTGGTCTTTAATATGCTTTTTTAAGGACTGAAAATTAATTTTAGATAGCATGTTAGTTTACTCCTGAAAATGTTTTTAAGAAACTTCTTATATCACATTTTTGTTCAACGTCTTAAACATTTATTTAGAGCCTGAAAGGTCAATCTCTAAAATCAATCCTTAATTCACTAGAATTTTAGAACCACAAAATAATCAAACTATAAAAGCATAACATATATACGTATTGAGAACCAATGAAGGGTATGTTAAAATACAATCTATAATATATATAAACGAAAACATAAAAATCATATGTGTCGCGATGTGGTCGCTCCTATTTTTTTGAAGTCACCCGATTTGTTTGATTTTTAAATTGAGGCTTCTCATGCATTTGACCCGAATTCACGGGTATGGGTCTTACCAAACCCATATATTTCTTAAATGGGTTATAACATCTCATTAAATTAACAATTATTCTCACCAAATTATTGATGCAAAAATCCTAAAAAATAGGATATACTAAAAATTATTATAAGATTTATTTTTAAAAAAGATATTATTTATAATTAAGAAACAATTTTATAGTAAAAAAATAAGTGGGTCTTGGGTCTCACCAAACCTAGAAAACTTTTAGTCCGGGTTATACATCTTAGTTATTTGTTAAACCCTTTTATCATCAAACTCTAAATATATTATAAATTTCCTTACAATAAACAAAAATTAAACTCAAAAAACGAGTAATGTAAAACAGCCCTCGTAATACAGGATAAACAAGTGTTCCTAAAGCTAAATAATTGGATTACATCTTTATGAGCCCCATTTTTATAAAGTTGTACGATCATGCAATTCTGAAATAGAAAGAGTATGGTTGTAAAAATCTAGACTAGGTTCCGATTAATCATAACTCTCTACCTTACCGATTAGTTGCAGATTAATAGTTATTTGGGCAAACTCGGACAAAATTGAAAAATTGAAAAATTGAAAATTTTATATATAAAAGTTGGTATATACTTACTACATATAAATTCCAATCCGATTAATCATTAGTCCCTCCTATCATCTGACTAGCGAGTTCTATAACACTGATGGAGAGGCAATATTGCTCGAGCTGATGAACAAAGAAAACATATTTTGACCGATAACCACCCTTGCTAGAGTTCTCTTTCAGAAGTTACAATCTCATTCGGCTTCATGTCTGCTTTTAAACCTTTTAGGTCTTATATCACCAGAAATATATTTAGAAAATATAATTTGATACTCACCATGAATGGTAATACCATCCACAACTGTCAACAAAAAATACAGTTTACCAGGTGTGAGCAAATAATCGTAATAACCAACTTAACTGAAAAACCAAAAAAATTATGGTGGTATTGGTTGGGTGTTGTTAAAGGTACCCCCTCTATATAATTTTTACTGAATGTACACCTCCAGAACTTATTAAATTAATTACTTTTAACTCTTAACATTATTTACATATATATTAGTCCCAACAACATTTGTTTTCACTTAATAGTCTTCACTACACATACCAAATTAAAGACTATTAAGCTATTATTATTAATTTATTTTTTTGTATTAATATTGCAAATATTTATAATATCTTTTTTTTTAAATTTTAATAAGAGAACCATTTGAAAATTGAAAACTTTGAGAACCATTTTGGACCACTAAAAACCATTTAAAAATATTTAAAAAAATTATAAAAAAATAAAGATTTTAAAAAAGTAAAAAAACCAAAATTCTTATATTTCATTCAAGTTTCATAAAAATAAAAAAATAAAAAATAAAAACAATTCGTATTATACACATATGTATAGTTTCATTTAATATCTAGTTACATAATGTACACATAGATATATTATCATTTACCTTAAATTGTGCATATGTGTATAAAAACATGTATGTATGTATATATATGTACATATTATACATATATGCATAATTTTGCTAAACCGAGGCGTATTTTTTATGAAACCGGGATGAATAATAAGAATTTTGGTTTTTTTACTTTTTTTTATATTTTTGCGTTTTTTAATTATTTTTTATTTCTGGATTTTTTGTCGTAAAAAATGATTCTCAAAGTTCTTAATTTCAAAATAGTTCTCACATGATCCAAATCATATATATATATACACACACACGTATATTTATATTGTTCTATACATATAACAATACATCGATACATATAATAATAAAGACTATTATTATTTTTATCAAGGATAATAATCACCAAAAAAATTAGAAAAATTAAAAAATATATATAGTTTTTAATTTAATATTTTTTAGAGAGACCACAAAATACAAAAGAAAAAGTGTTATATGATGTAACATAATACTTTTGATAATAGTGAATAAAAATAATTTTTTTTTATAAAATGGAGAGTTAATATCTTGTTAAGTTAAATAAATAATAGAGTATGGATTTGGTTAGTAAAGGATGGAAATAAGAGATGGTGATGAGCATTGGTCCATGGGCTTAAGGGTATATAAACCCCTTAAACCTTCCTAAAACCCTAAAACCTTCATTCTTATCATCTAGCCTCCCTACACACTAAAAAACACACACAAAAACTCCATAAAACCTAATGCTCATACCCGAATCCAAAGAAGAAAGATTTGTGTTAGATCTTTGATTATACAAGCAAGATACAAGTCTAGAGTCGCATATTGAAGCTAGCCGTAGCTCAAAGTGAACCTAAAAGGTATGTTTTAGCTTAAATATTACATTTTTAAGGTCTGTTTTCCCTAAGAGTTGGTACGAAGGCAAATCGGGCATCCTTATGCAATAAAAATGTGAACTTGATGTTAAAAACAGACTTGTTCAACTCGTTAAGTTAAGATCTAGCTAAAACGGGTTTGAAATAGATAAAGGTTTAAACTTTATTGCGAAACGAACTAGATCTTAATCGAGCGTAGAAACAGTAATGGTTAAAAGATGAAATAATAGTAAATATAATGATGGAAGATAATATATGTAATAATAGTAGCAACAACCCGCTACAGTAGAAATGTTCGAATGAAAAGGTGTTCGAATGAATGTATTTGAATGGAAAGCCTTCAAACAGAAAATGGAAAGCATGGAAACACGTGAACCAAGTCCTTAAAGGAACCTCTTATTTAGCATGATATTCGAATAAGAAAGTATTCGAATAAGGAAAGTAATAACTGGAAAGCATAAACGAATATAAGGTCCATTTGAATAGAATCTGCCATTCGAATAGAAAGTCCATTCGAATAGAATCCGCCGTTCGATTAGAAATGGTCATTCGATTATAACTGAGAATTCGATTAGATTAATCCAGACTTAGAATTTTCTAATGAATTTTTTAGTAAAGGACTGTTGTAACATCCCGAAATTTCAAGATAATATTAATTATATTACTTAATAATAGAGGGAAAGTGTACTCGGATTATCAGGAAATAAATAAAAGAATGGGAGTTGGTATGGGTCGGGCTAGTGTCGGGTAATGGACGTGGGTTATGGACTCGGATTAATAGAGATGGGTTAAATGAGAATGGGCCTTAGGTCCATGGGATCTCAGGGATATAAATACCCTAACACCCCAAAATATCTTCATTTTCCCCCACTCTCCTAAACACACACAAACACACACACCAAGCACACCCAAAACCGCCGCCGGCCGGGCCGAGAAAGAAGGAAGGATCGAGCGAGGTCCGGGTAAGAGAGAAAGATTAGTGGTGATACCAAGATAAACGAGATCCAAACAAGCTCAAAAGGTATGATTCTTGATCTTGGAAGTTTAAAGATCCAAGCTTTTTAGTGTTTAAACGACCGAAAATGGTCGGGAAGTGTAGTGGGTGGTATTGAACCTTAACAAGGGTGTTAAAATCGCCCGAAATGTTGATCAGAAACCGAAACAGCGGACATCTGGGCAACTTCGCCTTCATCTGGGCAACTTCGCCTTCAAGCGATGAACTTCGCCTGCAAGCTAAGTTCGCCTGATGAACTTCGCCTGCAAGCTAAGTTCGCCTGATGACAAGTTCGCCTGAGGTTTAAGTTCGCCTGATGATAAGTTCGCCTGAGGTTTAACTTCGCCTAAAGCTAAGTTCGCCTAAGGTTTAACTTCGCCTAAAGCTAAGTTCGCATGAGGTTTAACTTCGCCTAAAGTTAAGTTCGCCTAAGGTTAACTTCGCCTAGAGCTAAGTTCGCCCGAGGGTTAACTTCGCCTAAAGCCAAGTTTGATTAGAAAATAAATTATAAAGCGATAAGTTAAAGTAAGCTAATACTAGGCCACCAGATTAGATCAGACGAGTATTGATACGTGTAACTTGTACAGTCAGCCGAGCTCAGATAGAGAAGGGATTTACAGCTATCAGAAAAAGAAGCAGAATTCAGGTGAGTTTCTAGCCCCATTTATGTGTTACGTTTTCGGGGCTGTGTGCATACTCAATATGTTTGTTAATACACTTATCCTAAGAGATAAGTGTATGCCTTATATGGATAATGTGAAATATATGAATGATTGCTTGATGGTACGTGAACGATCTTCGGATATTGCACGTACTGTCAGGTTGCAGCGCTAAGAATAAGGTAAGTATGTTATGTATGTTTATGTGTATGAACATGATAGAGATAATAGAAGAAAGAAATGATAACGTATGGTTGTATGGTTACGAAGAGGGTACCGAGCCCTAGTAATACTCGAGGAATGTAGGGCGTAATGCTCTTTATAACGTAAGATATGAAAGTAAAATAATACTAAAGAAAGTAAGAAAGTATGAACGAAAGGATATAATTTTATGTGTATGCCGTGTATGGTATATGTGATCGATACGATTGATTGCTTGACGGTACGTGAACGATCTTCGGATATTGCACGTATCGTCAAGGGAAGTGACTAGCTCCTTACATGGATATTAAATAATAAAGTATAGTGTTCCTTTTATGGAAGGTATAGTGTTCCTTTTATGGAAGGTATAGTGTTCCTTTTATGGATAGTAAAGTGTTCCTTCTATGGATAGTATATATGGTAGGGTAATGGTAATGGTTCTCTTAATAGATATTACGTGACGATCCTCCTATGGATATTTATACAAGGTTAAGGTAGTAATATGTGTCTTCGGATACGGGAAGTAATATATGGGAATAGATTGTATGCTGCCTGATTAACTAGAACTCACTCAGCGTAGCTGACTTTTAGTATGCACGCAGGTGAGCCGATTACAGAGCTAGCAAGAGGATGACGCATGGCATGGATTGAACGGCTGGCATTTGAAGAAAGAAGTAAAGATGTTTTAAATATAAAGTTTTGTGTTATGGTATCAAAGAAAAGATTTAATGTTTTGTAACAAATGATTGATGTTTTATATTCCGCGAAAAGTTTTAATAAACTCTGATTTGAAGGACTGTGTTTTTGAGTAAATCCGACGCTAAAGTAGGGCTACCGGGTTCGGGGCCTTACAAGTTGGTATCAGAGCATAAGTTCGAGAGATTTAAGCATCCTACATGCTTAGACTCGAACAGAGAATGGGATTTAAGTAAGAAAGGAAAGAAGATGCCAGTTCAAGAATGCCATGTGTCGCTCAAGCAAGATCAGTAAAGGTAAAGTGTATGATTAAATGATATATGTTAATGAGAAAGAAAAGATACGTGAACGATAAGGATAGAAGTAATTGATTGTTTGATTTGACTAACTGATTAAGTAGAACCAGCACAAATAGACTCATAAAGGGAAGCGAATAGGACACGGAAAGCAACGTGATCAGCTAGTCACAGCTGGCCACTGTTATTACCTGTTAGCCTTGCTATCCTTGTACTAAATAGTTCCTTGAGTGATGATGTTTGTGTTGTCCCTTTAAGAATACTGATGGCTGGAGCTGGAGAAGTTGTGGGAACTGGGGGTCGCACTGGACGTCGTGGCAGGCCTCGTCTTGTCCGGCAACCCTCGGCAGAAGAAGCTTCCCACACCGAAGATGAAGGGAGCGCCGCAGGAGGAGACCAGAACAACAACGAAGAAGTTCAACTTAGCCCTGCAGTTCAAGCAGCCATTGTTCAAGCTGTAGTTGCTGCTGTGAAGAACCTGAATCCCGAAGGATCTGCTGGAAGCCGTGAACGAACTGTTGAAGGGGCAGGTGGTAATAATAGAAAGGATGACGAGAGGGAAAGGGGTGACTCGAGTGAGGTAAAGTCTGTGAAAGATGATGATAGGAAGAGGGGCCGAGGCGGTTGCAACTATAAGTCCTTCAAAGGTTGTGACCCGCCTAAGCTGACTGGTTTAGGAGATGCAATCGCTACTCTTCAGTGGATAACCGCCATGGATAAGGTTATCCGCATTAGCGAGTGCCGTCCTGACCAAGCTGTCGGTTATGCCACTCAATCTTTTGAAGATGAGGCTATGTATTGGTGGGAGAGTGTGGAGCAGAGGAAGACCCGTGAAGAGATCAAGGCGATGAGTTGGAATGACCTAAAGGACATGGTGATGAAGAGGTTCTGCGCTGATACAGAAGTTGAAAGAGTGGAGATGAAGTTTCTGAATTTGAAAGCGGGAGAGATGACACAACGGGAGTATACTACTGAATTCAACCGCATGTCTAGGTTGGTACCTGACATGGTGAACACCGAAGCTAAAAGGATCAAGTGTTACGTAAGGGGACTTCCACGGAATGTTCGCACTTTGGTTAAGTCCAGTAAGCCCGCAACATTTGACTCGGCCGTGGAATTGGCCGAGATGATTTATGAGGACCTTGCCAACTGTGAAGGGGAGAAGATGGAACCGAAGAAAAAGAACCCAACCCCAGAACCAGAGGAAGCCAATGAAGTGGATCCACGCAAAAAGAAGGCAAGGCAAGAGGGGTTCACTGCTTGTGAAAAATGTGGGAAGAGACACCTCGGAGAGTGCAGAAAGGGATTAGGTGTTTGCTACAGGTGTGGAAGAGCAGGACATTCCTCTTGGGAATGTGATGATTACCATAGGTGTCACAACTGTGGAGGACGTGGGCACCTAGCAAGGGATTGCAAGAAGCCAAAGGGAGGACATGAAGGAGAAAATAGTGCTTGAGGTTTAACAGATTCCTCCGTATGCTTAGAGAAGACATTCAAGAAGGCTAGATGCTAGCCATAAGTATTAAATCTATGTGTAACTTATTGATGACTCGATGCGTGTTGTTTTATGTTGAAATTTAGACTGGTGTTTATTAATTATGGTACGAATTGTCTGAATGCATGTTAGTCATGATGAATTGACGTGTTGTGATAGAGTGTCGACTTAGGCTTTAGCATTAATATGATATAAGACAAAGCCTCTTAAAGATCGAAACGAGACTTGGTACATTGAGGGCCTCATGGACAAGCTACCTTAAATAGCTAATACACGTGACCACCATTCGATAACTGCAAAGTCGGAAGTAAGAAGGGTAACTCAGAAAACGAAGGCGATTCAATAAAGCGTGTAAATATAAGAAGTTTTCCTTTTATAGGGAATAAGTTAGGTTTCGGGGACGAAACCTCCTTAAGGAGGGAAGACTTGTAACATCCCGAAATTTCAAGATAATATTAATTATATTACTTAATAATAGAGGGAAAGTTTACTCGGATTATCAGGAAATAAATAAAAGAATGGGAGTTGGTATGGGTCGGGCTAGTGTCGGGTAATGGACGTGGGTTATGGACTCGGATTAATAGAGATGGGTTAAATGAGAATGGGCCTTAGGTCCATGGGATCTCAGGGATATAAATACCCTAACACCCCAAAATATCTTCATTTTCCCCCACTCTCCTAAACACACACAAACACACACACCAAGCACACCCAAAACCGCCGCCGGCCGGGCCGAGAAAGAAGGAAGGATCGAGCGAGGTCCGGGTAATAGAGAAAGATTAGTGGTGATACCAAGATAAACGAGATCCAAACAAGCTCAAAAGGTATGATTCTTGATCTTGGAAGTTTAAAGATCCAAGCTTTTTAGTGTTTAAACGACCGAAAATGGTCGGGAAGTGTAGTGGGTGGTATTGAACCTTAACAAGGGTGTTAAAATCGCCCGAAATGTTGATCAGAAACCGAAACAGCGGACATCTGGGCAACTTCGCCTTCATCTGGGCAACTTCGCCTTCAAGCGATGAACTTCGCCTGCAAGCTAAGTTCGCCTGATGAACTTCGCCTGCAAGCTAAGTTCGCCTGATGACAAGTTCCCCTGAGGTTTAAGTTCACCTGATGATAAGTTCGCCTGAGGTTTAACTTCGCCTAAAGCTAAGTTCGCCTAAGGTTTAACTTCGCCTAAAGCTAAGTTCGCATGAGGTTTAACTTCGCCTAAAGTTAAGTTCGCCTAAGGTTAACTTCGCCTAGAGCTAAGTTCGCCCGAGGGTTAACTTCGCCTAAAGCCAAGTTTGATTAGAAAATAAATTATAAAGCGATAAGTTAAAGTAAGCTAATACTAGGCCACCAGATTAGATCAGACGAGTATTGATACGTGTAACTTGTACAGTCAGCCGAGCTCAGATAGAGAAGGGATTTACAGCTATCAGAAAAAGAAGCAGAATTCAGGTGAGTTTCTAGCCCCATTTATGTGTTACGTTTTCGGGGCTGTGTGCATACTCAATATGTTTGTTAATACACTTATCCTAAGAGATAAGTGTATGCCTTATATGGATAATGTGAAATATATGAATGATTGCTTGATGGTACGTGAACGATCTTCGGATATTGCACGTACTGTCAGGTTGCAGCGCTAAGAATAAGGTAAGTATGTTATGTATGTTTATGTGTATGAACATGATAGAGATAATAGAAGAAAGAAATGATAACGTATGGTTGTATGGTTACGAAGAGGGTACCGAGCCCTAGTAATACTCGAGGAATATAGGGCGTAATGCTCTTTATAACGTAAGATATGAAAGTAAAATAATACTAAAGAAAGTAAGAAAGTATGAACGAAAGGATATAATTTTATGTGTATGCCGTGTATGGTATATGTGATCGATACGATTGATTGCTTGACGGTACGTGAACGATCTTCGGATATTGCACGTATCGTCAAGGGAAGTGACTAGCTCCTTACATGGATATTAAATAATAAAGTATAGTGTTCCTTTTATGGAAGGTATAGTGTTCCTTTTATGGAAGGTATAGTGTTCCTTTTATGGAAGGTATAGTGTTCCTTTTATGGATAGTAAAGTGTTCCTTCTATGGATAGTATATATGGTAGGGTAATGGTAATGGTTCTCTTAATAGATATTACGTGACGATCCTCCTATGGATATTTATACAAGGTTAAGGTAGTAATATGTGTCTTCGGATACGGGAAGTAATATATGGGAATATATTGTATGTTGCCTGATTAACTAGAACTCACTCAGCGTAGCTGACTTTTAGTATGCACGCAGGTGAGCCGATTACAGAGCTAGCAAGAGGATGACGCATGGCATGGATTGAACGGCTGGCATCTGAAGAAAGAAGTAAAGATGTTTTAAATATAAAGTTTTGTGTTATGGTATCAAAGAAAAGATTTAATGTTTTGTAACAAATGATTGATGTTTTATATTCCGCGAAAAGTTTTAATAAACTCTGATTTGGAGGACTGTGTTTATGAGTAAATCCGACGCTAAAGTAGGGCTACCGGGTTCGGGGCCTTACAACTGTTAATGAAAATAAAATATCTTGGACCCTGCTAGGGGCTGCCTCTCCTAGACCCCGCTGCAAGGGGCACTTCCCCTGGACCGCCATTCCTTGAGGGTTTTAATAATCTAGAAGTATAATATGGATAGGGTTAGTAAATTGATACTTGTAATAATTATACAGTTAGCCATGCATAGCTAAATAGGGGCATTACTTTAACTCAGAAAGAAACAGGATAAATGTGAGTTTCTAGCCCCATTTCCTTGTTATGTTTCTGAGGCTGTGTGCATACTCAATGTGAATAAGTTAATACACTTGCCTTAAGTGGTAAGTGTATAATAATGTGAATGTGTATGAATGATAATTCTAGGAGAGAATGTATGTATGAATGTTTATGAAGGATACTTGTATAATAAGAGAAAAGGAAAGAGTATGTACTAACTTGAATATGTATTTACATATGACTGAAAGTACAATGGATGTATGGAAAGACATGTAAGATTGTATGGTTGTAAGGTTAACGGGTTGCAGACCCTAATAATATCTGCGAAGGTTAACGGGTTGCGGACCCTAATAATATTTGCGAAGGTTAAAGGATTGCAGACCCTAATAATATCTGCGAATGTTAACGGGTTGCAGACCCTAATAATATATGCGAAGGTTATAGGGCAAGATGTTCTTTAAAACGTATATATAGTTATATATGAAGAATGAAAGTATGAAATGAAGAATGAAAGTACGTACATATGTATGTATGTATGTATGTATGTATGGAGGTAAGGTAATCATATTAAGTACGTAATATTTATCTTCAGATATGTATATATGTAAGTATGTGAATGGATTGTATGTTGCATGATTAACTAGAACTCACTCAGCGTAACTGACTTTTAGTATGCACGCAGGTGAATTGGCTGAGGCAGCTGGCTTGAATGAAGACACATAACATTGGACTGAAGATACTGGCATCTTTAGAAGAACGTTGTGATGATTTATTATGATTTTTTATAAACTATGTTTAAAGACAAAAGTTGTTATTATACAAGATTTGAATGTTTATGTAATATATGGTTGAAGCTTTATATTCCGCGAAAAGTTTTTAATTAACTCTGATATTTAGAATGGTGTTTATAAGTAAATCCAACACCAAAGTAGGGCACTGGGACCGGGGCTTTACATATGAGAACATGTCAAATAAAATTCTTAAAAAACTGAAAGTTCGGGAAGTAAACAAATAAAATAAAAAAAGCTTTATAGTTTTTAATTTAATATTTTTAAGGAATACCAAAATAAAATGTTGGTGGGGAGTAACATGTCAAAAAAAATTCTTACGGGGAATGAAAGTTCAGGGGAGGGGGTATGACAAGTAGAACAAGGAGGTACGTTTAGCCTATCCCGTATTTATTGGTTATGACATGTGTATAACCTAATTAACTGTAGGTGTTGGAATTTTGTGAAAAAGAGTGTTTCACAAGTATATGAAAATATATTTTCCTATTTTGGACATCAATATTTGTATGTGATTATGGTTATATAAATATTAAAAACCACACCCAAAAAGAAAGATAAGATGAATGAGACATCGATGCTTAAAGTTGAATTTTTAAACATGTCAAAGTTGTCAAAACTTTAACATGACAAGTGGAATAAACACGTTCTTAGACTAATTTTCCATTTAGTATAGAATTTGGAAAAAAAATTGAAGAGTCAAAGTATTAAAGTAAAAAAATATATAACATTATATGACATCTAATGCCATTGATATAATGCTAAATATATATGTTTCCCTTGTATATTTAATATAATATTTAATTGTTTTTTGTTCGTTTTTCGTTAAGATTTGTATACTACTAACATTATTGTGTTTTGTAGGTTCCGTGAGTTGATCGTGGCCAAAAAAAGACGAAAAACGAGTCAAAATAGCCAAAATGAGAAGCCTGAACGCATCAGAAAATGAACCGGAAGAAGAACCGGTCGAACTGGCCAGTCAGACTGCCCCTATTAATGACGCCGCATCTCGCGACCGGGGGGCAGGCATGGTCACGGGGCGCATCCACCATCAGATTTCAGAAAGTTTCTCGTTTTTGATCATTTTTGTGCCCAGTTCACTATAAATACACGCTTAACCATAACCTGAAAAAACACCCTATGAACGAGAGCTGAATTTTGGAGTTTCTTGGAGTCTAGGCTTGCAATATTTGGCGGTTTTGAAGGCAAGTAATCACCCGGTGAAGCACTACTTGATCAAGAACGAAGACTATGGGTTTTATCGCCTTTAACCTTTCGTTTCTACTGTTTTTCACCATGATTTCTTTTATCATTGTTTTGTTTGATTTTAAGATGCTAGGCTAAACATTATAGACTTCCTAGGCTTATGAACCATCGTTGTTGTTTTGATTTTAGTTGGATTGTTTGTTTTCGTTATGGTTTTATGATTCAGTAAACTATTTGATTTTACTTGATTGATGCGTATGTGCACTTGGTTCTGGTTGTTCTAGTTTTATTATTCCACATAATCCTTGGTAATTGTTTCATATGATAGGATTCTGTTAGGTCATTTATTGTGTGTTCTTTACTAGTTTATGATTGAATTCGAATAAGATCATAGGAATAACATTATTAGTCAAATGAATAAAAGTGTGCTGCTAACCTAGAAAGCTGTAAGGTGATAGGTTAATGTAAGATCTTTGTTGATTAAGATCGCTAAATTTAGTTTTCCTAAGGAGTCCGTCTAGGTTTGATTATTAATATTGTCTAGCGAGTCAATTGAGTTTATTAAATTATCTTTGATTTCCGTGTTGCAAGGTAAGATTTCACTATAAAGGTACTCTTTCATAAATTAATTAGATAACCATAAGGGAGTTTAATTTATAAACTGGTGTGTCATAAAACTTATTAAAACCCATAGGTGTCTTCTTGAGAAGGGTCAGGGTCCTGTTCGGGTTTTCTTTTAAGTGTCTATTTTACGATCCCAGTTGCATAACTATTATTTTCCAACAATTTGATAACTGAAACTTTGGGGATTCTAACCAAGGTGGTTTTTCATTCTCATCTGAATCAGTCAAACTTGCTTGTCTTGTGTTTCATTAATTGTCTTTTATTAATTAGTTTTAATATTAGTTTTAGTAAAAGCCCCATTTTAAGAATAAACAAATAGTTGTGTCTGTAGTTGAGTCTAATTTAGCTAGTTTATGCAATTAAAAAAGTCTCATGAGTTCGATATCTGGACTTACTTAGCTGTACTAGAGTCGACCGGTTCACTTGCCGGTTAGTAGTTTTAGTTAAGTTTAGGAGTCTAGAATTTATTACTTAGTGTCTAGATTAGCATATTTTTATATAACTACTTTTAGCACATCAACCATTTATATTCATTTTAATGTCAATGACTCTTAGGTTGTCTCGTGTTTTGTAACTCTTCTCTCCCCTCCTTATATAGACCAAGGTGAGCCTTTGTTGATGTAACACTCCAACCCAGATAGGATGGTAAGTTACAATAAAAGTGGTTTCAGAATAAAAGACATAACTTTATTTATGTTACAATCAAAGGTCCAGTACATTAGATAAAGTAAGTTAGGGTTAAAATACAAACTAGCATGACCCGTATATGGAAAAGTAATGGAATGAGTTGAATGGCCATTATGGAATTATATGTTCAAACAATAATGATTTACTGAAACGTTATGTAGATTGAACTCATGGTAAATGATAAAACACAAAGTAACATTATTAAAAAAAATCGTATCATACGAATGTACTGGTCAGCAAAACATAAAACGTGACAGCACACAAGTAGCTACTTGTGCATATTTATCACACGAGATGGCAAGTTGGCGTACCCGCTGCTATCCACCTCCTTAGTATTAATCCTATGATAGATCCATACACCTCATTATAGCTATATTTACCATATATTAAGAGATGACATAAACATATCTTACTGTCAAGGGTGGTGCACATCTTGTTGATGCCGCAACAACATACTAGTTGGACACTACACGAGAAGTGAAACTCAGAATGTTAGAGTACAAATGATAATTTCATGCAATAATTAGAACACATATAGGAACTTGCGATATTTAGTGCTACTAACATAATCTATCACATGGATGATATAGGTCCCGATATGGATCGAATACATGATTCGATTTAACATTTTCACCGCAAACATGCGGAAAGGTATTTACGGTGCTAATTGACAAGCGCAAACGACCGAGTACAAAGATGAGAAATAAATAATAACGCATTTAAGCTCTATTAAAGATTTTGACAGAGTTTGTTAGAATTGGTCACTCGGAAAATGCTTTCGCTTCTTATTCACAAGAAATGAATATATATATATTCTCACTCTCTCATTCGCTCTAACTGTTGCACATACGTTCCACCTAATAACATTCTAAGCGAATGGCATGTCAAACTAATTTCCGAAACTACTTAAGCATATGAGTGATCTGTGAGAATATGGACTAGTATAACACACATTCTAACATAAACACATATTCTAGGTAACATATGAGACGTAATACAAAGACTAAAATATGAGTTGGTTCTACTCCTAGTAGTTGTCACACGAAAGTGTAGTAACATATGCTAAATTCAATGTGATGGTTAAAATAGGAATTCAATAGAAAGTCAACAGAATTGATATTCTAAAGACATGAGGAATTCTCATGTATATGAATCTAATGGTTTAATCTAATAGAATATAGAAGAAACAAGGAGTGAGTAAGGATACACACCTTTTAATGATTCAAAATGATGTTAACTTGTTCACAAGCATTCTAATTATTTATAGATGAGTTATATACTTTCTAACAGAATGTAAGGCCCCGAGCCCGGGTATCCTATATTGTCGTTGGATTTACTCATAAACACAGTTCTAAATATCAGAGTGAATTAAAACTATTCGCGGAATCTAAAAACATCAGCCATTCATTACAAGACGTTCGAATCTTGTCTTAAACATAATATAAAACATCATAACATTTCTTCTCGAGATGCCAGCCTCTTCAGTCCAGTGCCATGTGTCTCCCTCAAGCTAGCTGCTTTAACCTATTTTCCGGCGTGCATACTAAAAGTCAGCTACGCTGAGTGAGTTCTAGTTAATCAGACAACATACATTACATTCACATACTTACTTACACGCATCCGTAGACACATATTACATACTTAACCTACTTCTTTCATTAATACATACATACATTCATACTTCTATACTTTCATACTTGCATTCTTTCATACTTTCATATTTTAATTCTTTCATACTTTCAAACTTTCTTGTTTTAGCTTACTTATACATGCATAACTATCTCTATGTTTTAAAGAGCCTTCGCCCCATAACATTCGCATATATTATTAGCGTCTACAACCATTTAACCTTCACATATATTATTAAGGTCTGCAACCTTTCACCTTCACAGATATTTTTAGGGTCTGTAACTCTTTAACCTTCGCAAATATTTTTATGGTTTGCAACCCTTTAACCTTCGCATATATTATTAGGGTCTGCAATCCTTTAACCTTCGTAGATATAATTAGCGTCTGCAACCCTTTAATCATACGACCATACAACCATAGATACCTTTCCATTATATACACACACACACACACACACATATATATATATACATACATACATACTCCTAACCTTTTTTCTATTTGTTCAACATTTCTATATCATTCATAAAACATTTATATAGCATACACTTACCACTTAGGTAAGTGTATTAACTAATCGCACAAAGCCCCAAAAACATAAATAGAGAAAGGGGATAGAAACTCACCTGGGTACTGTTTCTTTCGGAATTGATTGTAACACCTCTCTTCAGCTGAGCACGGTAAACTGTTTAATATATATAGGTGTTAATTAACTACTCTTTATATAAGTCTTATCATTCAGGTCATAAAGCTTATCTGAATTAAGGCCAACTGAATCGAGTCGAATAGACCAAATGAACCGAATCGAAAATCTTAAAGGAATCGAATAGAATATTACATCGAATCGAATTGAATATCCCAAACGAATCAAATCGAGTATTCCAATGAATCGAATTGCATTATTATAAATGCGATTCAAACCGGGTTTTCTTATTTTTTTGATATAAACGTTTTCTTTCAACCCCTTATGATCTATTTTACTGATATAACGAGTTCCGGGCCTTAACAACCTTACACACTTGTTCCATACATGGTCTGAACGCCATCTATTCATCCCAAACAAATCGAACAACTCATTTTACACCAAGTTTATGTCTTTCTTAGACGCTAAGGTCTGATTTACTATCCTACCAAGTTACATGGTAAACCGACTTCATTTACCAATCCTTTTCTCGAATCAAACCTTACCCGATTAACCCGAACCGAGCCAACTAGCCCAATTACTAACAAGTTCATTACTTTATGACCCGATCTATTATCATACCAAGTTTCATGCAATGTCGTACACAAAAAGGAAGCCTTTCTAACAAAAATGTACCTTTGAGGTTTATGTTCGAAATCACTAGAATAACCCAAAACCATATCAAACGAACTCCGATTTAGGTGATTCAAGCGGCCAGGGAACTGTCTTGCCACGATCTACAAACGCATTAGCTCTTTGTCACCAGAATCCACCGCTACAATTGCCGGAAAACTCCATTGTTCACTGGTACGGCTTCCTTGATAAAAATTGGACTTCCCGATCTCTGATCAAAGATCTGATTGGTGGTAATCTTCGTTTATATGTCATGAACAATGTGTTAAAATTGGAGACCGATTCGATGGTTAGATCTTTAGGAATCATCGGGTCTTTGTGGGCTGCTCTCTCAAAAACGGGAATTTGGGTTTGGATGAGGTTGGAGGCCAAGATGGTCGTGAAATGAGATGGTGGCTACTCTTATAAGGTATGAGTACATTTTCATGTTTAACTTTTTATCTAATAAAACTTAATCCCCTCAAACTTTAGATAATTACATGTATCTTTTATAATTTAATTAAACCCGGTTCATTTAAATACCAAACGAAATTTGGAATGTTACACGGAATAATATTAAATTTTCGGTATATTTGGTTGAGACTTTTGGTACATGGTGGTTTCAGATCAACAATTTTATAGTATATATTATTCATTATATGAAGTCTTCAACTTACTTAGTTTAATTATATCCTTATTAATTTGAAAGTGGCAGGTAGAGACTAAATAGTACTGTTCTACTGATTGCCTATTTCAAGCGTGAGTTACAACAACAGTTTGAAGCGTCTTTTAACTTGCAAGCTGGTAGTACACGTGCCTTTCATTCATCATTTGCTGCTATCATTATCAATTGCATGTGGGTATTTTTTGGTGCTTGGTTGCTGGGTTTCGTTGTGCCTTTTGCATAACATCTTTCTCAATTGTTGCTCCGTTTCTTCATATCACAGACATTTGTTCCCTTTTTTACTTAATTGAGTAAATTAGGTTGTAATTTGTTCGTCTCTTTATGTGTTCCGTACAATATGTGGTCAATTAGGTTACAATTTATTATTATCTTCTACCGTTAGTGTTGGAATTTTTGTGTTTTGTGTTAATTGACCAAATTAGGTTAAAATATTTAGGTAGATACATAATTGTATTTGCCATATATATTCTTTGAAACAAAATATTTGAAGACATTTGTCGTTGATTTAAAATTATGGCCATGTTAGATAATACATATTCTTTGGTGCTTAAGCGAGTTAACAACTCACAATTTCTTGTCGTGTTGCTGCATTTCTTACATGGTAAAATTTTGTAATTCAAATCTGCACATGCAGGCTATATGCTCCTGCAGATTAGTGACTTAAAAAAAATAAAATAAATTTACAAATTTGCCCCTGCACTATAACTTATTTAGTTACCAAACAACAACTTGACTTTAATAACTAAATTAACCAGTGATATGTGTTGTCATCTTTTTGTGATTTATTGACCTGTTTATAAGACATAGCATAAAAAAAAAACTTTTTATTTACAAATCTGCCCCTGCATATTAATGCCCCGTTTAGTAATATTCTTAATTCAAATCTGCACATGTACTAAAACCTTCACTAAAACTTATTTAGTTACCAAACAACAACTTGACTTTAGTAACTAAATCATCCAGTGATATGTACTGTCATCTTTTATGTCCCAGACATTTGTATGCTAAACATTAAATATGATGGCATCTCAAGTTTGATTAGAACTAGATAGATAACATAATTTTCTTTCACGCGTAATTGAGTTAACCAAGTTACACACTGTTGTCATATGGGTGCATTCCTTACGGTAGGTGCTACATTATGTTTGTTTCTTTTAGATGTTCACTTCATGAATGGTATATAGAAAGTAAAATATATATTTCGTTGCCAAATAACTAATGACTTCTTTTAGCTTACGAGTCAAAATAGTTGACTACTGATGGTTCATGCTTACCAGTAGCGTTATTGCATAGTAGTTAATTGTAACTTTTATACCGTATATATTATGTTATATATAGAATAACAATAATAAAAAGACAGGCAATTTGCGGCAATTTGTATAGATAATTGTTATGGACCAACTATGTTGCCATTTTCAAATTTGAAAATTTGAAAGATGGATAATTAAAGAAAGAGTTATTTTTTTTAAAATTTTCATTGACTATTTTTAATTGTCTGCTACTGCAGTTGGTTGGCGTGTTACAAAGCTGACTGCATCATGAGTTCGTCTTCGTCGAGGTAACTGCTACGTACAACTCTTTCGTTGCTGCTTTTGTCTTTATTGGTGTGTTACGTGTGTTTGCATACTAGATAACCTGTGTAGCTTCCTGTTTACTAGATGTTTCCCTCTTAGGTTAATTTACATGTTTGACTAGCCTTTTTTAATTCTTAGTGCTGGCCGTTTACTCTGTTTCTATACTGCAGATGACTATAAACAAGGATAAATCGATGGCACTTCAAGGACAGCATTGCCAACTGCAGATGGCTATAAACAAGGATAAATCGATGGCAGTAAACAGAGCAAAAATTTTTTGACGGGAATGAAGAGACCACCGCCAGACTCTCCAGGTAAATACTATAATCACCAACTAAAAATTAGTAGCACCTCAAACATTAACTTCAAAATAATATTTAACAGATAGCCAACAACACATCAAGAAGGCAAAGGTCTAGCAACAACAATATAAAGGGGCCAACCACAATTTTTGAACAATCACATGCCCAACAACTAACTGCACAAAGAACTTTCAATGACTTTTTGAAGACAAAGTCAACCACTCTTTGTCAAACAACCTACAGAGGCAATATTCGGTCAAAAAAAAGTAAAGACCGTTCAAATAAAGACATGCAATAGCAAATACTTTTTGAAACAAAGCCATGTGGGCTGCAATTGCAAAATATGCATGTAACAAAATTTAAATATAACATTATTATGCTTCTAGCAATGTGTAGTAAAGGTTTCAAATATCTAAAACACCCTATCTTAACGACTAATCGCAACTACATGCCATAGCCGCGGAGCGCGGGTAAACATCCTAGTTTAAATTAAAAACGTTTGTAGATAACTTTTAAAAACTGAAATTGATTTAAAAATTCACGCCTAATAAATTATTAGGAAACACTATTATTAATAAATAACTTTTGATTAGT